>NW_028301609.1:5188863-5491893 GCF_987345545.1 Pholcus phalangioides
CAGTGGACGGGCCACTGAAAAAGTTTCGAGGGCCACATGTGGGTATGTAGTCATGCTATGAGGACCCCTGGTCTAACGCTTCCGAATAACATGGCATCCATGAAAGAGATGAATAAAAGTACAGTAGAGCATTAGTTATCCGAATCAACCGAAAACTCGGTTAACCGAAAGAGTTCTAGTCGGCAAATTCACTGCGCCTTGAGACGGCTATAAAGTGGTTAGAGCAACAACAACAACAAGAATGTGATGCTGTCCAATTGCTCTCTTTAAAACGTCTGCGAGATTTGGCGGCAAAAAAAAACGAGTCTCGGTTCAGAAGCAAAAGAAAATTTCGGACTTCTTTTCCTAAACTGTAGGCCTACTTTAATGGCCACTTGTCGAATTAGGCCAGTCAGTTCTCTGTGTTATTTGTAAGACGCGTGATACAAAATGTATACAGTTTTGCGTATAATATCACTTTTTCATTGTTTCATGTTGCTCCTATGACACTGGAACATTTCTTTTTCCGTGAATAATGAAATCACGTGTTATCCGAAAAATCAGTTGTCCGAACACCCCCAGTCCCCAATTGTTTCGAATAATCGATGCTCTACTGTACTAAACGGTACAGTTGAAGCCCGTTAGAGCAAATTTAGGCATATTTTTATTTTATATATATTTGGTATTTTTGAATGCATATGCAATATATTTTTGAATGCATATGCAATATATTTTTGAATGCATATGCAATATATTTTTGAATGCGTACATTTCCAAATGCATATTTGCATCTTCAAATACATATTTTCACAATTTTGATCATTTTTTTAAATTTTTTAGCACTTTCAAATGCGTGTTTTTTTCCCCCAGTTTTATTTCCTTACTTCGGCATTATTAGATAATTTTGCTTGCATTTTCCACCCATATTTTTGATTTCATGGCATATCTCGGCATTTTTAAGTGAAAATGTATCTTCATTTTTTAGTACACGTTTGCCCGTTTTTGATGCATATTTTGCCACTTTTTAGCGCATATAATCCGGGGTGTAGTAATTATCTCACACAGTTTCAAAAACTCTCTCTTTCTTCATAACACAGCATTGCAGCTTCAGCAAAAAAATATAACAAAAGAAAGAACTCTACCCTTCATCTTTATTTATTCAAGGCATCATTTCTGACTCGTTACGTCCCAGATCAAGTTGTTTTCCCCTTTCCTATTCGATTAATCCCCGTGAAGATGGTGGATATTAACACGAAGAGACTTTTTCGAGGACGGTTCAGTCAAGAAAATTAGAAATTATCAAGCAAAATCTATTAAACTTGCTTGATGAAGCGAAAATCACTCGTCGGAGAGCGTTTCTTATATATTAGACTCCTATAATAATTACTCTCGACGTATTCCACTCCAGGCTGAACAGATCTTTCTATCTTCAAAGAGATGACGATGAAAATAACAATAATAAAAGAATCTTCTCATACCTTTAATCTTATTTCACGTAGCGGGAAAGAAAGTAATGCTATAATGAATTTTAATATTAAACTCCACGAAGAGACAAGAAATTCTAGTCTCCTTCCAATCAATCTTCACATATACACGCATATATACAGTTCTCCATAAGAGACATACCTTGCCTAATACCCAAGTATAGGATAGGAGGGGAATAAATATATCTTCGGACATGTTTTATATAAGATTAAAAAATAACGATTTTCTCATAGTAATTACGGCAGAAATTGGGATTTCGTGAAAGAATCTCTAAAGAGAGAGCCAAAAAGAATTATTTTTTTTCAAATATGTGAAATATAAATAGCGCTAGCGCCCCATCTATCCATTGTTTAGAATATTCTTCTCGTGTAATTGAACTTCATTATTTAATCATAAAAGGGTTTTGTGTTTAATTAATAATTCATAAGAATCTTAATTTCGAGTCCCTGATTGTTAATTAGTCGTCTCTGGCGCGACTTGTACATAATTAAAAATCTTGGATGTGTTCGAAGCGCTTTCTAATAACGCGGCCGTGAGCGAATATGTAGTTTGAGTACAATGGTATTTTCGGTTATGTATGGTTATGGCATTCCATATTTTTATTATGCGCATATTTTTCTCTGCCCCCTCGTTGGGCATTTTGCCTGTTGTGGCGTTGTATTTGTATTTGTATGCGTAGACGTGGGGTTGCCAGATTCTTAGAATTAAAATACGTGACACGTTTTCATCATCGAGTTCTCTTGACAATAGAACGACAGAATTTGAACTACCTAGAACGACGGTAGCGTTCGTTTTGACTGCTATAAGATAAAATCAACATAATTTTTTTTAACCGAATCTTCTTAAAACAGTACTATTCAGTCGCTTTGACTTATTTTTGCAATAAACCCTTCCTCACTTACTAATTTTTGTAATTTTCCACAGAAGGACTCGTTATTACAAACATTAATCCGGTGTTTCATTCCATTAAAAGAAAGGTTTGACTGGATGGTTTTTTGAGCTCTTGTAATTACTGACCACGTTTTCATTTGGCAGTCCGCTGACAAGGTTTGAAGTACAATATAATCAAGAAATTTTCGACGAGACTGCGAGGGTGAAATAATAAAAACCGTGAATAGCCGCCAAATCCTGACCAATGTGAAATACATTATACCATAAGTAAAAGAGCTTTTCGATGTCACCACCAGACCAACCGTGACCCCGCTCTGTCCCACTAGGGAATATAAGCTGGTCCGTCTCAGGAGACGTGGGCCACGGTGGAAAAATCACACACACACACACTTCCCCACTTGTTGTACAAATCAAATCAAATCAAATTTATTCATTTCCAACATACAGAGATTAAGATTAGTTTAAAAAAAAAACATATTTCTCATCCAGAGGCTGTGATGCCTGTACGGATGATTGAAAATTTACATAATAATTAATGAATAAAATATATAAAGCATACGACATGAACAGAAACAAAGAAATTTTGCATTTGCTTATGAGATAACTTCCACTGAGAAAATTTTTGCCGCATCCATTTTTCAATTGAAAGCCGATTCGGGACAGATAATTTTGAGTATCTTTTGAAATTTCTGATATAATTTTTATTTATCTTCTTTTTCATTTGAATCAGATTCTAGAAGCCTTAGGCTTCGTTAATGCCACTGCAATATAAAATCATGGGAAACAAATAATATAAGCAGTAAAATAATCAACAAAAACTAAAAAGCAAAGCCACGCGTCAACTTAGCACGTTTCGTGTGCCGATGTCGTCTGTTAAAAGAAAAGTTTGAGCAGTGACGTCACGCAGTATCTCCGAGACCACGCCCACTGAGTCAAGGCGACAAGTGCGACTTCAAAAGGATGAAACAGCCCTTTAGTATATAGCCCTGAAGAGAAAATGGGTGATTGTGCGTTGCGAAACAGCCCTGGAACCACGATTGAAAAAAACTTTCTTAACGCCATCGAAAAAGTGATTCTCCCAACGAAAGTCTTCTTTCTCATCAGAAAGTTGTTGCCCCGTATCTCCTGAGGCCAGCGGGAAAAATTCCATGTTTCTAAGGGAAATATGCGCTAAGATATTCGAATTCAAAAACCGGAGAAAAGTTACGAAAGAACAGCAAAAACTAACACACAACTCTCTTTTCCCCCGCTTACGTTGGCCTTTCCCAGGCCTTTCATTTCAACTTTTTCCAGGAGGGGGGGGGGCAAAGAACATGTACTCAATACATATTTGCATATATATATATACACATACCGTTTTTAATGTATTTTAAAAAGCCAGTCCCCCCCCTCCGACCCCCCAAATGACGGGCCTGGCCTTTCCCCACTTTTTAATTTTTTTGTATTTAAATATCTCACCGAATATTGCGTTTAGAAGCATGAATGTTTTGCTGTTGGCATCAGAAAATACGGGGCAACAACTTTCTAATTTGAAGTTAGAAGACAGGGACCATATAAAAATTTAGATTTTTTTTATTTTGTTACACAATGTATTTCCACTCTCAAAACTGGCGCAGATTGATTCCTAAACACATTTTGAGCATTTTGTAATTCAGAATCGTACCTTTACGGTGAACAGTTGATGAGATAAAGGCCACATTAACACTTACAGGACACCCTGTATAAGGATCGGAGGAATGATCTAGTTACAGAATTACAATTCGGCCCGGAGGTGACCGCGAATAACCGAAAACATAGGTTTTTTTTTTGTATATCTCGTTTATTCAACATCAGGAGAAGAGCAGGGTGACGTAGGGGTAGAAGGGATATGTAAAAGAGTGTGGAGATGTTTTCTTGAAAGAACACTGTGATTTCTGTTTGCCGTTCCTTCTTCAAATCGTGAAGTATGCTGGAGTATGTTTTGATATAGGACTTCCTCTACTAATTTTTCTACATGTGAAGCACATACCATAGAAGGATCTACATATGTTACATATGTTGAATTGGTCTTTACTTCTTTATCTTGATTTCCTTCATCTTGATCGTCTTCATCTGGTACAGCTTCAGTTTCAGGAGCAGTCACTCAGCTCCATTAATTTCTCTTTTGTTAATGTCTCTGAATTGCCATTAATTTTTAGCTGTTCAATTTCTTCTATACCCATATCATTTAAACCTTCTCCCCTCACCTGTTTCACTAACGTCACAATGTCTTTTATAATTTCCTTGGAAATTTTCTAGCTGCCTCCTGATCGGCAGAGGCTTGGTCGTAAGTGATTTTTTACATTGCGTAATCCAAATCATTTCTTAAACCTATGAAATCAACCTTTACTTGCATAAAGTTCTGATGAAAAATAGACGTTTCACCAGCTCTTTCCTTTATAGAAGAGTAAAATTTTTTCGCCTTTTAATTTATAATATTACAATCAATTGGAATACCTTTTCTGTGACAGTCATGAATCACAAAAAACAGCATTTTCTCTATGAGAAACACATGGGTCCCGTAAGCAATGCAAAGTTTTCGCTGCCATAGGTGCACCCACAGCCACGGCTGATTGCATTTCAGATTCCTTTTTCTTTATATATCTCACCGTAGATTCGTTGATTCCATAATGGCGGGCAAGAACAGCAATTGATTTACTTTCTCCACAAGCATACATAGGCAATATATGAATTTTTATTGTAAAGTTTTCACTTTTTTTTGTCTTTTCGAAACATTATCAGTAGTATTAGGAAAATGAGCCATCCTAAACACGTACAACTCAGATTTTGTAAACAAAACACGTGAATGAGACGATTGTTAGTGTTGACAAAAAATTTTTTTCAATGAAGGAAAAAAAACCGTGAATACGGGGGAAGGGGGGGAGGGTCGACTGTACATTTGTTCGCGACTGCTGTGAAATTGTTGGATATGTACTCATTGCCGCCCGCCCTACATACTCTTTCCCGACAGAACGGGAAAAATCACTCATTTCTTTTTTTAGAAAATTTATAACTCATTTATTTATAAAGCTACTGCTTTAAATTCTTGCATGATTACTACTGATTTGATAAACTATATTTCATAAAGTTTTTGAGACTTAATCTTTTCGAGTTCCATTTTTATCGTCAAAAATCCACCAAGTGCGTACTCTCTCGCCCTCCTTTTCCCTACTAATTTATTCTAAAATCGTGTCAAAAACGTGGCCCAGGGGACAAAGAAAATGCGTGTTTCGCACTTTATGGGAAATCTTTTCATGAGCGCTTTTTTTTCTTCTCCCCGTGCCAGTGATATATAGAGAACGACTCTGATAACCCTCATATGCTACACAGCGCAAGCTTTTGTTTTTTTTCCTCACAAAATTTTTTGTAGTTTTCGAAAGGATTCTGACACACAAAAATACATACATATAAATGTAGAAAACGGAACCTCCGTGTTCTAATGTTTCCTTTCTCTTGTGAAAGTAAGACTTACCTCCTTCCATTAAGACACTAGGGCGTATAAATACCTTCCTTTTGCTCGTGACAGCTTCAGAGCTCCATTGATTGATATCCCGACTAGGATAAAACCCGATTTTTCTTGCGGCCGAAAACAGATCCTTGAAGAAAGATTCGGAAAAGCTGTTAGAAAAATGCCATAGGAGAAGAGAAAAAGTATTATTCTCTTTTCTTTAGTTATATATGTTTTTTTTTTTCTATTTTGACTTTTCCGACACGAAGTCCATCTGAAAGTTTTCCACTGAATAGATCTGTTCTTTTATAGATTTCGTTAACGAGAAAAAAACAATCGTAGAAGTAATATTGATGGATGGACAACGGCAAAGTCACTTTATAACGTAATTCAATGCAACTATTCTTTCGCAGAGTTGTTTTCGATGTGATTCGATTTACAGATTCCATTGTATCCACCGTTTCTTTCTTTTCTGAGATGAAGATAGCTTATCTTTCAACGCATGGCCCACTGGCCACATGTGGATCTTTTTTATTTATTTTGCCGTGACCCACAGACGATTTTTAGAAAATGGCTAAAAAAAGTAGCATTGAAAGACGATCAAATTATACAGGGCGAACACCCAAGTCCCTTTGTCGCAAATTGCTGATGAACCATTGATCCTAGAGGTGTACTTTTTCCCAATCAGAAAAAGTATCCAAATAACGTGTAAACTTTAGATACCTCATTCGTAATGTAAGGGGCTGTTTAGTTATTAAAATAGAGAAAATTAACTAATTTGGTCACCCTGTTCTATAAAACAAATTAGAAAGTTGTTGCCTTGTCTCTCTTGTAATAAGTGCAATATTCGCTGAAATATTTGAATTTAAAAACCGCTCAATTTTTTTTTTCCAGAAAGACATTTATTCACTTTCACTTATACAAAGAAAGGGGGAAAATATATACATCTGTATATACATGCACAACATGTTACAGACTGAAGTAATTTTTGATACACTGAGTTACATGAGAGTTGACAAGGGGTAACTTGGTTACCCGTACTGACAACAAATAATGAAGCTAAAACTAAAAGTCAATAGGAACTGAGGGAAAGAACTGCATAAAATAATGTACAAGTTAATTATGTTAGATGTTTCGCACCTGTAAAAGTGTTCACTGCATTACACAAAAGTGTGATGGACACACAGTAAAACACTGCTTTTACACAAAATGTTCCCTAACAAATAGTACTATATAAAACAAATTATTGGTTTCTTTTTGTGATAAAATAAATAAATGTTATTCCGTGGTATTCAACGTATTTGAATTGGTATTTATTTCTTATCGTAAGCATATATTGCTGACGAAACTTTCAAGTACCAGGTTAATTAATTCGTTGTGTACTAAATAATTTGTTTGAAAAAAATTACTTTTTTTTCGGTTTTTGGGCTTTAGTTAGAACTATAATTATCTACCAAAAATTTTACATGGAAATTATTTCATTTTTCATGAAGTGGAAGTGAAAAAAGTTAGATAAATATCTAACCCAACAAATGGAGCCTCTCGTCATGTAGTTATTTTGCACACCTTCTGTTACGCCATCTCTGAACCCAAATTTATTTTAGAAATACAAAGGCCACAACAGGGACACCAGCAGGGTCGAAGCAGTTGATTGACGGTGTATTAATAATTCATGGCTCATCCTATCCGTCCCGTTTTGAAAACTTCGATCACACACCTGCCTTTCTCCAATGTCAACATATTCTAGAAATCAAGTCTTTCTTCAAAGACTTGTGTGCCAACAAGAGCATGCGTAGCTCTTCTCTGCACCCCCCTAACCAAGTCTATGTCTTTAGGTATGGTCATTGTATGGTAAATTGTGTAAAGCTTCTCCTAAATAATTTTTTTAACGACGCAAAACGGGATAAACTCGTCGATGAATACAATTATACAATTATTTTCAATGATCAACTAAGAGTCTTCTGTTAATGTAGGGGTCCTCAACCCATTGCCCCCGGGTCAAATGTGGCCCTCCAAGCTTTCGCCGTAGCCCAACAACTACTATTTTGAGAAAATAGCTACTTAATATTGGAAAAAGAATACTTAAATTTTATATACAACAAAAAAAGTCATTAAAGAGAGAGATGATCACTTAAATCAGTACTGCTGTACTTAGAACTATTGGATACTTTCCAGATTCACAATAGTTATGCTGTGCATTTGATACGACCGTCGTAATGAATTCGGGAAACCCGGAGTCCAAACCATTTTTTGAGACCTTTGATTTCATATACAGGTATCACTCACTTTACGATTACGCAGCTTCACTTCCCGCGATTTCACTATAAATGCGATTTTCAAAAGGTCGCTGTGGTGGTCGAACGATCATAGTGATGGACTCGCTTCGTGCGGTCCCGTGGGTTCGAACCCTGCCGGCGCCACAGTGGTGATCGGCTGAAGTTTGTTTTCTGTGGTTCCCAACTTCGAGGAGTGAATGCGAGCCGATCTCTGAGAAGTCTCGCCAGAGAGCAACAGACTTATAGCGGTAAAAATATTCAATCATTACACTTAACTCATAGACGGCATCACTGAAATTTTGAAAACAAGATACGCACTCGGATTCTGTTAGGTACCTATGCGGCCACGTACTTCCAGCATAACTGAATCGGCGGTAAATTGCCCACGGCGATAGACCGGAGTTATGCTCAGTTTGAATGAATGAATGATTTTTAAAAGTTGGTTTTAGGAATTTTTTACATACCTGCAAAATTTGGCAGGGGGAGCCGAAAGTTTTTTTATAAGGAGACTAAAAATGTTGCTTGTGTGTGTTGTTAGTCGAATCTCAACTGTTCCATTAAAAAAGAGTTATCAGCCGATCGTGCCAGGCTTTTCAGGAAAGAAAACATCCACACTCACTAGAATCAATCAGAAGTAGTGAAGACAGGGAAAAAGGTATTGATTCAATTCATTCATGTTGCCTGAATTCACGAGATTTAGTTCGAATGATTAATTCATTAAAAAAAGTTTCTTTGTTGTTTCGGGTTTAGTTCTTTTAATCCTTCTAAAGAAAACCAAACTCCATCCCTATCTTTCCCATGTTAAATTCAACTCACTTTATGTGATTTCGTCTTACGCGAAGATTTTGCGGAACAGATTAATTGCGTAAAGCGAGCATCACCTGTACAGTATTTCGACAGGCCAAATTCAGCATCCAATAGCTACAGATAATTACAGAATTTCTAAAATATAGCTGAAAAAAATCTTAATGGAAGAAATACAGGGCGTTTCAAAAAGAATCACCCGATTGGAGATGCGTATTTTACGAAAAATAGTGAACACATAGACACTTAAGATTAATTTTATATTACATGGCTAATCATAAAGTTTACAAACCAAATTGAAGGTGCTCAATATGTCCACCTTGGGATGCATGGCATATGTCTATACGGTAGTCAAATTCGTCCCAAACTTTTGCGAGCATGTTTGCATCCACTGCTGCTGTTATGCGTATCTTCAGTTCGGCTCATGTAGTTGGAAGTGGTGGCACATAAGCGTAGTCTTTTATAAACCTTCCCCCCCCCCGCTCCACAAGAAGAAATTGCACACTGTGAAGTCCGGTGATCTTGGAGGACAGTGATGTTTAGCTGAACCTTCAGGTTCCGTGCGGCCGATCCATCGTTTAGGAATGCGATTGTTCAAAAATTCTCGAACGCCTAAGCTCCAGTGTGGTGTTGCCCCGTCCAGCTGGAAAATGAAGTCAAATGAAGCTTCTAATTGTGGGAAAAGCCAATCTTGACAAAAACTGAAGTGGCGGCCGAACGAAGGGCGTTAGCGCTACCTGTCGGCAACCGCGTGAAACTTGAGATTTCTTTCTTCCAACCTTTCTACATTATTCGATCAAAACGGATTGAAAGCTGAATAGTTATGATTTGTTTAAGTCAGAGGAATCTTTTTGAAACACCCTGTACTTTTAGAATTATTGACAAAAAATTAATTTCTTAATTGATGAAAATGTATAATTAATTAAAAAATAGTTACAGAGTTACTGAAAGAAATAATTGTGCAATTATTGAGAGGAATTTCGGAATTTTTAAAAGTACTAATTTATGGGAAAAAATTAAGAATTTTCAAAAAGGAAACAATTTCACAGTTAAAGAAAATTTATAACTGAAGGAAATTTTTTTTCGAAATTATCGGGACAATCTTCAGAATTAATAAAAAATTAATGAAGAAAAATCTGGAATCGGTGAAAAAATTTATGTCAAAATAAATAAAAGATCAAATTTAAGGCGAAATTATTTCAGAATGTTCAATAATTTGCAGAACCCTGTTTAACGACGGGAAATACAACGGTATGATTTGGTGGCCCGCGGGCTTCATGGCAAGTTTCTATCTGGTCCGCGATGCCTGAAAGGTTGTAGGCCCACGTGTTAATGTCATGAGTACAAATTTTGAATGAAATTAAATGCTGCAACTTGAACTTTGTGTAAAAAGAGCTATTTAAAGTCTTCGTAGCTAATAGCAGCACCCATGCTGATACCGTGGATTCTGAGATATATTTTACTATCTTCAATATTACCCGCCGCTATATTACTGACAGAAAGCAAAAGCTAGAGCGGACATTCTCACTTTTTTGGTTTTTCACGGACCTCCTGTCCAAAAAAAATTAAAAGCCATTTATTAAGTAATATTCGGTATACAGACTGTCCTAATCGTTCGCACAGCGGATATCTCTGTTTGACTTCAGAAACACATGCTTTCAATTACAAAAAGTGTTCAAATGGCCTGCAGTTGCTCACAATGTTTTAAATTTCTTAAGGGATCGAATACATACAAAAATTACTTTTTATGCACACCCTGCGTACTAAGACTTTGAATTAGTGAAATGTAAACAGTGACATATTAACCTGGGGCTTATCAGACTATAGCCCAGGGTAAGAAGTTCGGAGGGGCATCAAATATTTGGAACGAGTGGCTGAGAAAATTAGTACATAATAGGAATAGAGCGGCAAAATTTTATAACCATGAACCCACCTCTGTCCAGAGAACGAGAAAATAGGTCAGGGAGTGATCTAGAGAGTTTACAAGCATGTGAGTAAACAAAACACTGCGCACGAACGTAAGTGAACAAAAGAATGGCCCAGAGCGCGCGCAAACATGTGAATGTGGAGTGCCCACCGGCTATTCGAAATGAAGAGCTTCAGCACAATGGAGAGCTTCAGGACGACAATAATGACGCTCCATTCAAAGAGGTGGTGAAGAAACGTCGCAAGAGACACATGATAAAAGCATCTAGAGAAGACGGCTGTGCTCTTTCTGCGGGTCCCGTAATCCTTAAAGACTCTGTGATTTACGTAGGGCGGTGCGATAAAAACACCACTGAAGAGACGGTGGTTAGTTTCATGCTGTCAGAAAACATTTTCGTCTCCGACTGCAAACGTTTGAACACCGAAACCGCCGTATACTCGTCTTTCGGAATCGCTGTCCCAGCTGACAAGGCTGCACACCTGCTGTCCAGCCTAGCATTCTGGCCAAAGGGAATTGTGGTCCGTCGATTCTTCGCATCAAGACCAAGATTCGCAATTTTCAATAGAAAAGAATTCTCGAAACAATTCCAAAAGTAAGTGATCTTCCTTCACTCGTTACCACTGGCGTAGTTATTGGCTACCCGCTAGAGATGAATGGGGCCCAGCATACGGCGGGGGTCAAAGATAAAGTGAGACATCTTACGGAAATCCGAATGACGAAGCTGCTGTCAACTCGTAAGCAACGAACGGATCCGAAGAGACCCCAGGTGAGCACTGTCCACAATGACTGAAATATGGTAGAGCTACGGCATTGTATACAGTTTACTATCAAAACGTACGTGGTTTGCGAACAAAATCTCGCAATTTATGTGTTAATTCCGCAGCAAATAACTATGATATAATCTGCTTAAATGAAACATGGCTTCAAGACGACATTTCTGACTCGGAACTTTTTGACAATCGATACATTGTGTTTAGGCAAGATAGAAACCTTGTGCTCACAAACAAACGAACAGGAGGAGAATCTCTTATTGCAGTCAAAAATTCTCTATGTGCGAAAAGGATAATTCATGATGCGGCACCTGAAGAGTGTGTGTTTGTCGAAATTAAAAATGTCAGTTCCCGTGTTATCATCGGCGTAATATGCATTCCTCCCGGCTCGTCCGTGGAATTGTATCGGACATGTTTCTCTTTCATTGCCCACAATGGCGAATTCTCTGAATCTGACTGCATAATAGTTGGTGATTTTAATCTTCCGTCTTTAAATTGGGTCAGTGGCGTACGACAACACAACTGTCTGCGAGACATTGAGCTTGAATTTTTATCATTTTTTAATTATCATGATTTTCAGCAACTGATATCTTCGCCGAATTCTAATGGACATTACTTGGATCTTTGCCTTGCGAAGCTTCTTCGTGTCAATGTCGTAGTGACCACATGCGATGATCCATTAATTAGAGAAGACCTACATCACCCCAGTTTCGAGATTAACATTTTTTGTGTAAAAAATAGTTCTCGGGGTGTGGCTACGAAGTACGTCAACAGTGAATACAACTTTCGTAAGGCTGACTTCTTATTATATAATCTTCTGGATCAAACAGACTGGTCTTGCCTCCGAGCTCAATATGAAGTAGACGTAGTAAGACGTAGTAAGACGTAGCAAGTATGCTCTTACTTGCTTCTGTAGTTTAATCTTCGCTGCATTTGACTCTGCTGTCCCTCGAAAAAGTGACTCCAAAAAATCTTTTCCTCGTTGGTTCGACTCTAATGTAATCAAGGCAATACGCAAGAAAAATTCAATTAGAACTAAACTTCTATCTAGTAATGGGCAATTGCATCTTAACAATTTTCGTGACCAACGTACTCATTAAATCCCTGATCCGAAGTGCACGGAGACGCGTATTATCGCCGCATTGAAAATTATATTCATACGGACCCTTCTACATTTTGGAACTTTATGAAATCTCAACGACGAAAACTTACACCGAGTAACTTCAATTATGAAGGAATGAGTTTTTAGGAGGATGAGGAAATTGCAAACAAATTCACCGAGTACTTCCAGTCTGTATTCTCTTCTCAGATTCAAAGTAAATGACAAAAAGAGTCAAATAACCTAGAGATTATGCGAGCATTTAATGACTAAAAGACGGACGCAAAGTATATGCAAGCAACGTGAATGACCGAAAGAGTGACGCAAAGAGTGTGTAAGCATGTGAATGACCAGAACAGTGTGCACGCATGAGGGTGACTGAAACGGTGTGGAAGCATGTGAATATCCAAAAGAAAGACTAGAGAGTGTGTGAGCATGAAAATGACCTGAAGACTGTGTGAGCATGAAAATGACCTGAAGACTGTGTGAGCATGAAAATGACCTGAAGACTGTGTGAGCATGAAAATGACCTGAAGACTGTGTAAACATGAGAGTGACTAAGAAAGTGTGTGAGCATGAAAATTACCTAGAGAGTGTGTAAACATGAGAGTGACTAAGGGAGTGTGTGAGCATGAAAGTGACCGTAAACATGAGAGTGATTAATGGAGTGTGTGAGCATGTGAGTAACCAAAAGTACGCCAGCATGTGAGTAACCAAAAGTACGCCAGCATGTGAGTAACCAAAAGTACGCCAGCATGTGAGTAACCAAAAGTACGCCAGCATGTGAGTAACCAAAAGTACGCAAGCATGTGAGTGACCAGAAAGAAAGAGTTAAGAGTCATAGGAATATTTATACAGGAGGGGGTGCCAAGCAGGTTATAGCACAGGGTGCGCGAATTCGAGGAATGAGTGGTCAAGGAAATTAAACTAGTATGAGAGAAGAGCGACAAAATTCGTGTAGTCCACACAGGTAGTAAAACAATAAATACGCCCCTGAATGTAAATGCGTCTCTGAGAAGTAAGTCATTTACGAAAAAATTACATATTTCTAAATGCAATATGAACGGATACTGACGTTGAAGTGTTCAGCATTTGTCGTCAATGATTGAGGGTGTGGCTTACAAGTTGCGAAACGTAAATTAAATTCTAAGATGTCAAAATTCTGTAATTGCCAAAGTTTTTGTCAAAAATGTTATTGCTATATTTATTGTGAATAAAAAAATAAAATGGTTGAGTTCGTTCCATTTATGTACAGTCCCCAAAAATGGAGCCAATAAAAACTTGCCAACACATTGAAAAGTTGCCTAAAACATAGCGATTTTATATATTTAAAATATTTCGTTTAAATGTTTGAAAAGTCAACGGTTGTAAAGATATCCCAAACAATTTGGGACTAAAGACATTATAAAAGTTTGCTAAAAGTTCTTTTATAAAATTTGAAAAATTCAACTAATAAGATTATCGGTTGCATTTGTTTGAATGAGCTTTATTAGTTGGATTTTTCAAGGTTTATAAAAGATTTTATCAAACTTTTATAGCGTAATCCCGGTCGAAGCCTGTATGGAATGGTCAATTAAAAAACGCCATCTAACGGGCAAATAGTTCAATTGGATAATCCTCGTTTTGCTTTTTTTAACATCGTTCAATATGAATGCAAAATAATGTTAGACAAATAAGATATAAACGTGAATATAGTCACAAAATATTAAATAACAGTTAATTGTTGCTGAAGCAAAAAAAAATTGATAGTTGTATAATTCACAACTTTTTTTTCTCATCTTGGGTGATTTAGGAAAAGAACTATCTTGTGTGGTTTTGACCATGTTTACATCAGATGAACGCAGGTGTCGAGGAGATATGATCGAAGTGTTCAAAATTTTTAGTGGGATGGATAGGATGGACCACGAACTTTTAGTACACCGCCAATCGACTGCTTTTACAAGGGGACACCAGTATCGACTGGTGAGGGACAATGCAAGGTTATGGTGTCGCAGGGAATTTTTCTCTAATAGGGTTGTTAATAAATGGAATAGCTTACCCCCGGAGGTAGTAAATTGTAACACAATTGACACGTTCAAAAAGAAATACGATAAACATGTTAGGGTAAATCGAGAAGCTATCCATTCTTAGACTAAGACAACCATAAGTATTCTTTATGGGCATTGTATAATATTTTATCATGTGTATATATTGTTTAAAATTTCAATTTATTTAATATATATATATTTATTTAAATACAAACTACAGGCAAAAGCCCAGTTACAGTTTGCATATATGAATACAAGAAAAACATGTATATACAAAATTCAAAGTTTAAAAATACGCATCATCAGTATTACTGCATCTCAGAAATCGGTACAATGGAGAATTTTTCAAAACATCAGAACGCATTGCATTTTTAATTGGGTTGCTGTATTTTTGAAATATATGACATCCATATTTGTTATGGGCATCTTTTTCTCAGCCACCTCGTTGTGCATTTTGCCTGTTGGGGCGTTGTATTTGTATTTGGTGTTTCTTGTATTAAAAGTTATTGATCGTTGTAACCAAATGCATGGAAGATTTTTCAAAGCAGGTAGAAAACTTGAAAGAAATGGTTCAACAAATAAGTAGAGAAAATCAAGAACTCAAGATGGAAAATAAAAACATGAAAGCAGAAATAGGAAATTTGAAATATCATATGAATGAGTTAGAAACCAAAATGAGACGAAATAACATTGAGATAAATGGAATACCAGAAAGCCCAAATGAGAATATACAAGAAATAATTCAAGCAGTAAAAACACAACTACAAATACCTGAAAAAACTAAAATTGAATGTGCTCACAGAGTCCCAACAAGAAATGAGAATATACCCAAACCAATCATAGTAAGATTCAATAGTGAAACATCAAAAAACATCTGGATTCAAAAGGCTAAGCGACAAAATACCCTTACAGCAGATAAAATAAACCCGATCTTTCAAGATGTCCGAATATATGTGAACGAACATCTAACAATTGAAAACAAGAAGTTATTTCACCTGGCTAGACAAACGAAAAACAAACTGGATTTCAAGTTCGCGTGTGCGAAAGAAGGGAAAATATTTCTCCGGAGGGATGAAACTTCAAGAGTAATCAGAATAACAAACCAAGAACATTTGCAAAAGTTAGAATCAAGCCACAGTACAAATGATCACAGAGAACTTTCTCGAAATGCAGGACCAACGACCTCTGGAGGACATTAGTGAAGCAAAAAAATTTATGAACTGCCCCAGTGAACCAAACTCAACATTGACGTTTCTTACATTGAATATCCAAAGTATAAGAGCAAATTTTGACAGTCTGGTGGTATTTCTTAGAACTTTAAATGAATTAATAGATATTATATGCCTAAGTGAAATATGGATTGAAAGTGAAGAATTATTTAATTACTATATTGACAATCTTGAGGGAATAATAGATTACTATTGCTATATAAACAGTAGAACATACAATAGAGCCGGGGGAGTAATAATGTATATAAATAAAAATATCAAATCAATACAAAAGAAAAATGTTAAATTTTTAACTGCTGAAGAATTATGTATATACCTCCCTGATTATGACATTGATTTATTACTCTTATACCGTTCGCATTCTTTCTCCATCTCACAATTTAATGATGAATTAGAACAAAATTTACAGAAATTGAAGCAAAATACTTTAATAGTGGGTGATATTAATATAAATTTACATGGAGATGATAACGAAACTTCTCAATATCTTAACATAATGGCAATAAATGGACTGGTCCCCCTTCACAAAAATATAACAAGAGAAACAAATAATAATAAAACATGTTTAGACCATGTATTCTATAGATCAAAAATAAATTCAATAGAAAAATTCACAGTGTATAAAACTCAGATAACAGATCACTATCCAGTATTAGGATACATAAACTTTTTACAAAAGAAAATAGAAGAAAATGAAAAAAACAAACATATAAAAATAATAAATTATGATAAATTTGAAAAATTCATTGAAAATATAAATTTCGTTAGTGTCATAGAAGAAAGATGCATACAAAATAAATACAAACGATTCGTGGATATCATACAATCAAACTCTAATTTATGGACGAAACAAATCAAGATGAAACCCAAAAAAAGTAAAAAAAACTGGATCACAAAAGAAATAGTAAATAAAATAAATTATAAGGAAAAATTATACAAAAAATACAAAAAGTACCCAAATATTATGTTATACGAGCAAGACTACAAAGAATACAATAAGGAACTGAAAAAGTATATTAGAAAAATAAAACAGGAATATATCAGAGATACTTTTACGAAATGCGAGAATAACAAAAAAAAGGAATGGAAATGTATAAATCAGAATATACTTAATAAAAGTGCAAAGCAAAATATACTCCCAATCTGTGATAACCATAACATTTTAGCGAAGAAATTTAACGAAGACTTTGTTACAAGAAACTTGGAAGAAATAGAAATAAACACAGTCTGTAATTGTGAAGATGACCAAACAATGACTAATTCTAACAATTCTATGTACTTCTTTGAAATTAACGATTATGATATTGATAAGGTTATGTCAGAATTGAAGACTAATAAAGCAAGTGGAATTGACCAAATAACCCCTAACATGATGAAAATAATTGCCCATTATCACGTGGATGTAATAAAAAACCTAATTAACTCATCTATAACGGAAGGAGTCTTTTATAGTGATTTAAAGTATGGCATAGTACACCCCATTTATAAATCAGGAGAGACAAATAACTTACTGAACTATAGACCCATATCAATTCTTCCAATATTTTCAAAAGTAATAGAAAAGTGCATAAAAAAACAGCTCGTAGATTTTCTTAATTATCAGCATTATTTAGCTCCTAACCAATACGGGTTTCAGAAAAGTAAGAATACAGAAATGGCCATCTTAGAGCTGTGCAATTATTTAAATACCGGGTTCAACTGCAATAAATTTTCTATAACGATATTTCTGGATTTAAAAAGAGCCTTTGACTACGTAGATTTAGAGATACTCACAGGAAAATTGTCAACAGCTGGTATACGTGGAAACATATTGAGCTGGTTTAAATCATACTATTCTAATAGGAAACAATCAGTTAAAATAGGTGAAGAAATGAGTACATTCATAGAAGTAAAAAAAGGTGTCCCCCCAGGGATCTGTGCTTGGCCCGATATTGTTTCTCATTTACATAAATGATATATTCAAACTCAACATAAATGGTAAATTAATCTCATTCGCGGACGATACAGTACTGTATGTTGAAGACACTGAAATTACAAATTTAATAAAAAAAGTTGAAGAGGACCTATTTAAAATCAGTAACTGGCTCAAGAAAAATAAACTAAAACTAAACATACAGAAAACTAAATACATATGCTTAAAAACAAGAAACATAAATAGTTTGGCAAATTTAAGTATAAAAATTCATGATCATTGTCCGTGTCAACATATATTACAATGTAACTGTCAAGAAATTGAAAGAGTACATGAATACAACTACCTAGGGATAATAATACAAGATGATTTAAAATGGAAATCACAGTGTGAAAAAATAATAAAAAAATTAAGAATATATGCAGCAATTCTTTATAGACTAAGAGACACAATAGACAATAACTTTCTAAAAGATTTATTTTATGCTTGGATATATTCAACAGTAATATATGGAATCACTGCTTGGGGAGGTGCATATCAAACAGATATACAAAAACTAGATAATATATATAACAAGATAAGATCCCAAATAACAAGCACCACAATAAACACCAACAAAACAGAATGCCATAAGCTAACTATAAGACAAAACTATGTTTATAGACTAATAAAATTTTCATTCTTAAACAATAATTGGTTAGAAATGAAACAAAATAGAACGTCGTCTAGATTAAATAGCATATATAAAGTGCCAAAAACAAATAAAACGTTATTTCAAAAGAGTTATAGATACACCGCTCCAAAAATAATGAATCTATACCATACAATCAATCATACAAATAATTACATAAGATCTAATAACAATATATTCACGTTTTCTATGAATACCAGTCTAGAATCTATATTACAACAATAATACAACCACATGATACAATCCATCTGTATGTAAAATTTCTTTGTAACATAAATACAAAAAAAAAAACTGTATATTGAACAATTATAAACCGACCTAAACCATAATAGGCTGTTGCTAAGAAAAATAATCTACGGAGAAACCCTGTAGACCTACTGGAAGGACAGGCATGTCCCTTGAGGTCAAAAGTGTATGTTTAATGTGTTTTTGTATATGCTTGTATATATGTTTGTATGTTATTAAAAAAAAAAAAAAAAAAAAAAAAAAAAAAAATGTAATCTTGTGGTAATGGCACAGGTGTTGTTGGGCAATTAATATTGGACAAAAATGTCGATTCTTTCACACACACACACATCTTTTCATCATTAAAAATTTTTCTTCAAAAATACTTCGTGGGAATCAAAAATCGTGGGAAGGCAAGAGCCGAGCCGTATAGGCAACTGTTGCAAGGCAGCTGAGCTTTAACCGCCGGGTGACTGACCAAATATCATCGCGAGGAGGCTATTTGTGTGTGTGTGTACTGTGTGTTTATTTGTATACTTTGACTATAATCGTTTTCGCGGATCTCGCCCAAGGATTTCGGCTTCAGGGAGATCAGGGGATTCAGACACAATTCCCGCTAAGGTTAACAGACGTCCTCATTTTTTTTAGGTAATTTTTTTGTCTTCATACGTTGCTGGAACACCTCCCTTTTGTCCTTATGGGAAGGCAAGAGCCGAGCCGTATAGGCAACTGTTGCAAGGCAGCTGAGCTTTAACCGCCGGGTGACTGACCAAATATCATCGCGAGGAGGCTATGTGTGTGTGTGTGTACTGTGTGTTTATTTGTATACTTTGACTATAATCGTTTTCGCGGATCTCGCCCAAGGATTTCGGCTTCAGGGAGATCAGGGGATTCAGACACAATTCCCGCTAAGGTTAACAGACGTCCTCATTTTTTTTAGGTAATTTTTTTGTCTTCATACGTTGCTGGAACACCTCCCTTTTGTCCTTATTTTTAGAATATCGGAATTTTTTTTCTTTTTTAGAAAAAATAAATTGTGCAGTGACATGAAAATCTGTTTATTGTTCATCAGTGTGTGTTTATTTTGTTTTTTCTCACGTTTGCTCGCTTCGCCCAGTATCCGAAATTCGCAAAAAGCGAGATCCAAATTGCTTACAAGTAGGTCAGATACCATTCCAGCTACGGTCGCGCGTGCTTTATTACACCGCAGTATGAAAGAGACAGTCCTCTGAAACAGCGGTTCCCAACCTTTTTCAGTACGCGTACCCTCAGCTGGCTCGATTCCTTTCCGCGTACCCCCTTAAATTAAGTATCCATGCAAACTCAAATCCGAAATGAAGAATGAATATGAAGAAATTGCCCGTTCAACAAGCTCCATGCTAACAAACGGCAACAAAAACATAATTTATGGAAAGTGTTCACTGTATTCATCACCACGGCGAGCACTAAAAAACTGACTAGGTTTGCCATTCTGCCATTGAAGAGGATCTTCGGAGTGGTATCTGATACGAACTCTAGAAATTTTTCCTTTTCTGGAATCGACAATGAAGCCGGTTCAAAATACTCTTCTTTGAAAGGATTAAGTGTCCACCGCGATCACCGATTTCCGGCTCTGAAAAATATTTTTCAATCGTGGATTTTAATCCTCCCAAGTGGCCGACTGTTAAATTTTACTCGGCTTGTGACAATAAATCACGAAGTGTTTCGAACACTTCCAAAAAGAAAGGGCTAACCTCGTTCCAAAGTTCGAACAGCCGCATCAGGGCTTAACCCCTGAAGAAGCAGACAAGACCCAGAGTCTGTTCCTTGAGGGATATAAGGACTTAACCCCGGGACAATTACCTAACTTCGGTGTGTAAAAGCAAAGCGTTGTGAAGGCTGCTCTCGAGAAGGTTGCTCACACAACAATTGAAACAACCTGCAATTGGTAGGATTCACCTTGATAAAGTTGATTACTTTGACCGCTTCATCAAGAAGTTTCGCAAATTTGAAGGCAAAGCTTTCGCTGCAGGGGCTCTGTCTGTGAATATATCAGTGGGTCCATTTCGTTTTGGAGGCGACTTGTGCTACGCGTGCACGAAGCCCTGCGTGCATGCCAACCTTCCGTGGATTTTTCCCCCATCTGTGGTGAGCCCAACGCATTTCGACCATTGAATTCCTTTTTTAACTAAATAATAATCAATTGCTTCAAATAAGTCTTTAACAGTCGTACGACCCCTTCAATGGGTGACAAATGAAAGGACTTTATTCGAATTCTCTTTCAAGTACTCAGCGATTACAAGTAGCACAGAATATTGCGCAATGTCGGTACTTTCGTCGACTTGGATGGAAAAAAATCCACAATCTTTGACGCGACTTATGGCTCTGCTCTCAACATCGTCTGACATGCCCTGTATTCTTCGAGACACCGTATTATTTAACAGAGGTATTAAACTCATTATATGAGCACTTTCCTCTGCAAGAATGCATTACGTTGTTCCGCAATTAAATTTTAATTAATTTTAAGCACTTAAAATTTTAAAAATTGCGGCTTCGGTCGTTATATAGCGATTCAATTGAAACAAAAAGCAAATTCACGTTACGGAAAGAATCATATTAAAAGCCACTCAAATAGAAATCATAATAAAAGCTAGGCAAACACCTCACCACAAGCCACTCAAAATACAAAAAAGAAAAAAGAAAAGCACCCAACACTCGTCCACCATCATCCTCTGCCCTTCAGAGCACCCCGTGGCGGGGAAACTCTTATATTATATTTTATTAAATTTTTAAATTAAATTTCAAAGAGCAATTCGGGTCGGGAAGAGCCGGACCTCCCTACCCTAAAGTGCCCGCAGATAAGAAAATGTGTGATAGATTTAGAGCAATCTGACAGAGATGCCATTTTCTGATTGGTCAATAGGGATAACGTGTTACTTTTAGAATTTCATTCAAACGTGAGAACGAGACAGAAAATCGTGACAGCAATCGCAGAGGGAAAAATACAAAAAACTCGGTGTATGAACTTCTAAAGGCTTCCGCCGAAGGTAAGAAGTGAAAATAATTTCTTTTTTGGCAAGCCTCAGCTTACTACAAATGACAGGCGAGTGGTTAGGGAGCTAGCCTCTCACTGTGCAGGTCTGGATTCGAATCCCGGTTCAGGCATGGATGTTTACTAATACTAACAAATTCCCTGGACGGATCATGCTGATTCCTTGGGAATGCGTGAGGATCACGTTACTATATTGAAAAAAAAATTAGAACACAAAGCAAAAGAAGAAAACCCGGAGAATAAATGGAACAATGAGGAGGTCCTCATCAAGGAAGACCCCCCCCCCCCCAATTGTCCTAAAAGCAAAAAAAATTTCTGATGATGGTAAGCTAAAAATAGGCATTATTTTAGCATCTGTTCCCCCGACATTTTTTGCTAAAGAAGCTATAGAAATCAAAAAACATGAAAAAAACGGCAAAATTGAAAAACGAAAAAAAAAAAAAGAAAATCACTAGAGAAATGCACGAAAAAATATCAGTTACACAAAATTTACTGACGCTACCATATAATATGTGTTCCATTAAAATTTACTCTATAATAGGAAATTAAAAATTCCTACCTGAAATTCATCTTTGAAATGAAAGTGTCACAAAGACTAGCGCCTGAAAAAAACGTGGCCGGATTTTGAACCCCATAAATGGGTAATTTATGGAGTAATAATTCCCTTATTGGAGTTCTCCAAGTTTTATCTTTTGTTTTTTGTTTTGTGTTCTAATATACAGGGTAATTATAAAAAAACTATCCCGACATATGGGCCCCTAACTATCATACCATTCACAGAAACTGAATGAAATTTTGGCATAAGGTATTTTGATGTATGCGCTCAAGAATGATATGGAAAACAACAGTGTCACTCTAACAGTTACGGTCACAGTGAGAAAATTTCGAAAATATCAAATGGCAACACCAAGTTTTTTGTATTGGAATGTGATCTCCATTGTGAAAAACCCTAAATAGCGTTCGAACGGCAACTGTAGCATGAAAATCACGGGCGGTAGATAGGCTAAAAGTGAGGACAACCAATAAGGACAGAGAAGCAGCATAAAATAAAGCATTTTATTTTGTTTCACAAATAATTAAATGACCTTGTGGAGGACTAATCAGGCTGGGATCTCAGCCGAAGAAACGGTGTGACGAATGAAACGAACGTTAATGCTCTGGTGCACGGCAAAGTCCTTTTTCCTTGCCTAGCTCCGGGCATTTTCGTGCTACAGGTGCCATTCCAACGCTATTTAGTGTTTTTCAGTATGGAGATCGCATTCCAATACAAAAAAACTTGGTGTTGCCATTTGATATTTTCGAAATTTTCTCACTGTAACCGTAACTGTTAGAGTGACACTGTTGTTTTCCATATCATTCTTGAGCGCATACCTCAAAATACCTTATGCCAAAATTTCATTCAGTTTCTGTGAATGGTATGATAGTTAGGGGCCCATATGTCGGGATAGTTTCTTTATAATCACTCCGTATATATATATTTTACAATACATTCTGCAATCAGGGCAGCAACTAAAGGGGCGAGTCTCGTTGAAACTTTTTTGCCAGTTGTCGCAAAAATATGTATTGGCTATATCAAGAGCACTAATAATATTTCGGTTCGTAATTCGAAGGGTCCGTTATTGTTGTACAGTAGTGCACACAAGTGCTTCTTAATTTTTTTTTGTCCGTGCCCTCCCCTTTTCCTGTCCTGTTCAAAGCGCCAACGAAAAATAAAAAATCTGTCCACCAGATTTATAAAATAATGTTTTAAATGTTACAAAAATAAGGGGGAGAAAAACAGAAATGGATAAAAACAACAAAAATCATATCTACATGACTGCCACTACTAATACATAACCATTACATGTAAAAGATATAGCATGTACTAACGGGACCCGAACAAGAATTTTTATGACATTCCCGTTACAATGATTCTGTGTCCCTTCATTCCGCTATTCTAGCTAGGGTGCTAGGCGGGACGACACGAATGGTTTTATAATAACCATTACATGTAGTTTATATTTTATATATATTCTCCTTTTTTTAATACAAATATAACCAACCAGAGCGAGTCAACCAAAACACCAAAGCTGATCCTTACTAAAGCTCTCTCCAGACAATCACCCATTTAAACCAAGCTCACATTGCTCACCAAAATAGGGTTAGGGCGAGACGAATCGACCTACTTCACCAAACACCAACTCTGGCCATATCGCTATTTACTGAGATGGGTTGGAAGTGAAGGCGCTGTCTATCGGTGGTCGCCTCGAGTTCGTTAGGGAAAATATCTTATCTATATCCTCCCTTGGGTTCGAACCCGGGACCCTGACTACAACCTTCACGATGGTAGACAAGCATCTTACCACCATGCCACTCGGGCACAGACGACTCGACCTGGCAGTTATATATATATATATACATAAATGTGTGTATACGTGTATTTTTCTTTCCTCCATCCAAATTCTTCATGCATTTCATGTCCACAACACACGTGCGTACTCATATTGTCGTATTCATGTTGCTCACCGAATAAGGTGCTAATCGAGATGGCACGGGTGATCCCCCTAACTGTATATATTCCCCCACACAATACTTCTATTTTGTATATTTTCATTAAATCTACCGGAACGAGTGAACTCAACCTAATAAAACTGATGCTGGCTTCTAGTCCGCACATTATCACACCCATTTGCTCACCAATAAGGTATTAAGCGAGATGGCTCGCTCCGATGGATATATATATATATATATATATATTTTATTCCACGATAAGAATCTCATTTCTTTTTCTTTTTGTATCCTGTGTATATAATATGGCAAGTGCAAGATAACAGATGAGATGGCATGAGGGGGGGGGGCGCTCAATTGCTTTTAAAACATACCACCATCCTAATATGTGTACATTCATCCATCTTAACTAAACCCCGAAATTTTTGTCCAACTCCAAATCCCATCTCGTCTGTAATCACCACAAAATTTGTTAATCGCGACAGTACCCAATTGTCCGGGGAGAATATGTTGTGAAAATTTTGTGGTTTTTTTTTTTGGACACAAAATAAAGTGTTCCAGACTCTGCCACGAAGCTGGGCTGGAAGAGATCTCGGAAACAGGATAAGTCCAGTGGTAAAGTTCTGGCGTTCATTCATTCATGTCCTGTTCAATTCCCACCCCTCATACGGGAGAGAAACCATTTCTACTTATTGAATTGATTTTTGTTTTTTGCGTTAATTTATCATAAGCAAAACTTATCAAGTAATGTTGATCTCCAGACCCCTACGCTTCGGTTCCGTGGCCGTATCGGTTCTTGTGGAGGTTGTATGCAAATCCTCCTCAACATCACGAGTCTCAAGTGGACCCCGTAACAAGTGGGAAGCGACAGCTTACATATCAACTTACTCTCAAAAAGCTTGGAACTAGATCTCGTCATGTCTCTATAGACATGAGAAGGGCCGTAACTGGGATTTTTGCAGCCCTCACAAATTTAAAATTCAATAATTTTATAACATGCGAATAGGTCAAGACAAGGGTGCTGTATTTATTGCCGATTCGTAAAATAGAGAGCATCCGAATTTCTTATCAATTTGCTTGTAAGTGAAGGGGTTAAACATTAAATTTTTATGTGCTGGGGAGACACCACATGCCCACTGACACATAAGCACACTGAAAGGCTAGGCGAGCATGCTCACAATAAGAAGCGGAGAGGGGGGGGGGATTCAAATGGACCATTCCAGCTGTGGGCAACATGATTTTCTTCGTTATTTAGGGTCTCCGGATTAAGAATCCGAGTATAGTTACCGTTCCTCATATTGTGCGTGCTCAACCTTTGGTGCTTGCACTATAGTAATTTAAATTATCATGTAATTATATATAATGATATTTTGATAAATAATTTCCATTTTTGTTTCATTTAACAATCTATCATTAATTTTATATCATCAGGAAAAAATACTTATCGTCATTCAATTAATCTTTAAAATGACTCTATAGCATGTGCTCAATGGATTGCTTTGATATCTAAAGGGGAGGATAAAAAAAACTCAATTACGAAATGGACCGGCAACTTCCAGAATATTAATATTTGAGCTGCTGCGAGCTTAAATCAATTGACGAAATGCGGTCCTCATATTTTACATACTCCACTCCTTTCAGCTCCCGGTCTAAGTGGTATATTGTGTTCATTCTTGTATCCGTATGTGTTATCCCTGTATCTTATATGTGTTATACGGTTTTTGTCTACCAAAGATTTTTTAAACCTTGAATATTTTAATTTTTCCCCTAATCACGATCTTTCGGAGTGCATACTGCATTTCTACTTTGGACATGACGTTGTGGACTTGATTTATGTTTACTCTACACAAATAAATATTCATGCTTTACACTTACATGTACAAACTTTTCTTTCTCCTTCACAACGTCTCAGAAAGGCAATTTGTAAGTCGTCAGACAGCGCCTCATTGGGCTGGGAAACGACGAAATAGATTAAATTCTGTTGTGTTTTTAATTCGTGTCTGATATATCATGTTACCTAATTATTTATTATTGTGGTGCATGCACTGCGCATGTGTATTTTCCTATGATGAGGAAAAACAATATCCCATAATTCGTGTGTGTGAAAATTCGGTTCGACCTGTAATAAAATGTTACCGGGAGGGGGACGATTCTAGGCCACTTTTGCTTTAGGAAAAAATGTAGATTTTTCCTAAATTTTTTCCATTCGATTCCAACGATTTTTCCATTCTCATTCAAAGAAATATTTTTTTTACAAATTTTATTTTAAAAATATTTATTTCCAGCTGCAAATCATAGGCAGTTCTACATTATTCTACACCAAAAGATTTAGAAGGTTTTACAGTATAATAATCTTAGGAAAATTAAAATAATGAAATGTACGTATTAAAGACAACTTGAATACTTGTAAGGTAGTATCCACTATCAACAGTATGAATGTATTTATCTTAACATAGTAATTTTAAGGGTGGGTAAGAAGACCGTAGAAACTTTAAAAATGAATAAAAACCGAAAAAAATAACCGAAATAAAAAACGGTTTGCAGGGTTAGCATCGCTAGGTTACCGAATTCTTTGGCAGGAAAGAAACAAAAGGCAGCCGATAGGTGGCACTGACGTACTTTTTCACAATGTCTCCAAATCGTTTGTTACAGCAGTATGTGTTCCTCATGACCACCACTACAGGGGATAAAACACTGCAGGTGAGTCACAAATCCAGCAACGGCAGAGTGCAGCAGGTCCACATACACGGTTTACAACGGTGATTTGGTTGTGGATTAGGAGCGCACAAGTTCTTATAACTGTCTCATTTTCATATCTCCACCGAAGTCGCTCGTACCAGCGCCACCTATTGGCTGTTTTTTAGTTAATTTTTTCCCTGTCGAAAAAATTCCTGTGACCTAGCGATGCTAACCGTGCAAACCGTTTTTTTATTTCGGTTATTTTTCCGGTTTTTATTCATTTTTAAAGTTTCTACGGTCTTCTTGCCTACCCTATATATTGTAACTTCACAAAGAATACTTGAGAAGAAAATAAAGTAAAATACATTCTCATTCTATTCGCATAGAATTCAAATATTAACGATTATCGACTCTGAAGCGAATTAGGATAAAATCCTCGAAATCGTAGAAAATTCTAACTTTGTTTGCAAATTTAATGTTAAACGTACTTCATTCACATAACAGGAAAAAAAATCTTTCTACTGAAAAGAGTAATTTTTGAAAAAATATCTTGAAAAGAAAACTTATTTGAATCTTCTCACACATATATCTCACCTGTTTTTTAAATACTTTATTTATTTATTTATACAACAATAAGAAATAGTGTTCGATTTTCGTATTTTAATATTTTTTTCAAGGTAGATATATTCTTTAAAAAATATATATAGTCAAGATGCTCTTTGATGTTTTTTTGTTACACATATACATGTATGTATACACAAAGAAAAGAAATTCATTTAAAAAAAGTGGAGAAAGAGAAGAAATGGAGAAAAAATGGGAAGATAAATCTGAGAATGTATCATTCCGCCATGACGAACGTCCCCTTTACACTACGCCTTCTGTATAGTCAGAGATAGGAAGCCATTAGTTGTCATGGTAACGTCCCGATGACGTTTTAAAGCGTCCCCCCCCCCCCCAATGTAGAATTCCTACAAAAATGAGAGGTGAGTTCTTATAATATTTGCTTCTCCCTGAAAAAAATAAATCAAGTTTTCTCCCACATCATGTATTATCATATTTTTTTCCCCCATGTTGTGTTGACTCATTCGTGATTTCTTTTTTAAGGATTCTCTCCCCGTTCATCTATTTTCGAATGGGATTAAACGGGATTTCTACTAAGTACTAAATCGGATTATTTGAGGAGAAATTATCTACCTTTAGAGAGAGAGATTTGCGAGGGAAACTTTTATGTTTTTATAAACTTTATAAATTGGTTTTCTATTGCTCTGAGATTGACTAGTTCTTTTTTTTTTTCACGTGATGTGTATTATGGTGAGTTGATCGTACATTTCTCATTCATTTATTAGTTTAAGTATTTATGGGGTCCCATACCTTTTAGCATGTTCACCATGTGAGAAGGTGTGTGATCCTACCTATATGTATGACCTAAACAAACTATGCTCTATTGCTAATAGAAAAGTAGATCAATTTTGCCCGAGAATATTAAGAAGTCGCCAACGAATAAGGCAAATACCCGGAAAATACAAAAACTCCTAATGAATTTCGACACACAATGGGCAACGCCTTCAGAGGAAAAAAATATATAATCATTAATCACGATGACCGAGGTATATCGGTATCCACTTGAACTGGATACCGAAATCTCTTAACTCAAACGTCGTGGTCCGACAATGCTCTAGTAGAAATATCATTAAAAATACTACTTAACCATTGGTTTATTTCAATTTTTTTAACACATATTTTTTGATTATATGCACCATCTTATGTCTGTACGAAGCTTTGTATATCTCTAAATACTTAATGTTTTACAAATTTTCAAAAAAAAATGCAATAAAAACAGCTTGTACGCATGTTAAAATAGCATGACATCAATTTAATTGAGTAAAAATTGATTCAAAATATATAAAGGACACTGTTGAGTTCATGAAATAAAGCAAAAGACTGAGATTTCATTGACTCAATCTTATTTAAAATTAAATTTCAAAATTTTTAAATTTAAAATGTGCTCGTAGATAGTATGCATGTATATATACATAGTCATGTGTCACACATTGGCGATGAACAAACTCATTTGTTGCCTACCGGACCGTCTTAGATCAGCACATCGACTAATTCGCGAAGTGGCCGCACTTCGGGCTTTGGCAGTAACATTTATACTACATCACACTGTGTTGTTTGTCTTTAATCAATTATTCTGGATACGATTTTTTTTTTTGGTTTGGTTACAGTGAAGAAGAGCTTGAGAGGATAAATCAACCATAATAACTGAGTGATGCAGAATATTCTGAGAAAGCAAATATCTAAAGGAAGTGCAGACAGCGATCGGCTGGAACTTCGAGAAATGGAGGATAGGCTTCTACCCGGAAACCCGGATGACAGGAGCTACGGCACAACTAATCGAGCCTTTCAGGATGTCGGGACGGACACTGCTGAGCTTATGACGGATAACACATCCGTTTCCGAACAGGTACCCTATTAATATCCAATAAGAGTAATCCCGTAAATATGGTGCTTATCATATCCAATTGATGGTTTTTTTAAAGACGCGTGTGACACTCAATACTATCAGATACCTACAGTGTGAATTTATTTAATAAATTCATTAGTAAATATTCAATAAACTGATTTCTTAACCACAAAAAATTTGTGTTCTAATTAATTAATTCCTTTTTATTTTCAAACAAACAGAACATGAATAATTCTAACGGAGTTAATACTCGAATTGCTGATTTTTTTTCCAGAGTGTATAGCCACGACGAAACGATGATCCTTTCCGCTAATTATATGAAGTACAGATGACTAGATACCAAGCGAAGTCAATTGGAAAGGAAAGTCACATTCCTATGTGGGGGGAATCGAACCACCAACCTCGCACTTTCAGGGTGCGTGCTTTACCATTAAGACACAGGACAGAAATTTTCTTTCCTAAGAACACTGTGTTCCTTTTGCGCAGTTCCGTTCGGCCGAAAAGGTCGAAAGATCGAAATACCTATTAAAACTTGTAAGAAAGACTATGAAATTTTTAAACTTGATTTTCATGATTTGAAGTTGAAAATGGGTCCCATGTATCAGAAGTAGAATGTTTGTGAAGACCGATGTATTCTATAAATTTATTATTAATGTTGCCTTGAGGCAGTAAGTGGTTTCCAATAATATTTTCAAACAGTGTCTTATAACGATTATTTTCCAACACTGCTTACTTCATTGATTGCTTACAAAAATTTCTTGCAATGATTGCTTTCTCCAACACTCTTTTGCTACGATTTCTTTCTCAAACAATTTTTCAATACGATTGATTCCCAAAAAAAGATGCGATTGATTCCCAAAAAAAGATGCGATTGATTTCCAAAAAATGCTTAGTTGCGATTGAAATCCAAACAATGTTTCACAGATTGTTATTTAAACAATGGTTTTTCGTACTTACTATTCGAAAAAACTAATTGTTGTTTTAGAACGATGTTTCGCAACAATCGCACTTCGAAATAGCATTTAAATTTCAATTTTTGAAAAAAAAATCGCTTCAAAGTAGTCATTAGCTTTAAGTTTTACAACGATGTGATTTAACTCGAGGATTGGCAACAATTGCACTTCAAACAACATTTTGGGCTATTGATCTTAACGTCCAAAGTCTAATTGTTACTTTGAAATGTGTTCCGCAACAATGATACCAAAAGCAACACTTTCAATGATGGATTTTCTAATATTGCATAGAGTATCATTTAAAAAACGATGTTTTGGGACGGTTTCCTGGCATTTACAAATTTCCTGAAATTGTTCTTCAAACAATGTTTTGTGCAATTTCTTTTCCTGACGCTCTACGGACAATATTTCGTTCCAACCGTGTTCTGCAATTATTACTTTTTGAACAGTGTTTTTTCAACAGTTATTTTTCAGTTATTTTTTCGCAATAATTACTTTCCAAGTATTGTTTTGTAACAGTTACTTTTAAGATGAAAATTTTCAGTAGCACATACACTACCACGAAGCTCGGCTGGAAGAGATCTTGCCAACGGGATATGTCCAGTGGCAGAGTTCTGTCATTCATTCATTCAGTAATACGAACAGTGTGGTTTTTTTTTACAATGCTTCAGTATTTCAGAAGTTTTGTACGATATTTATCGTACAAAACTTCTACTGAACAGTTAAAGGCGTATTTGTATTTACAATAAATCTACTGTTTAACCTCTCAAAATATATTTTACTCTTTTTTTTATGGAATCACACTTACAATAAAACATCCTTAAGCCGGGTTTTCCTAGGAGCAGGTTTTCTGTGCCGCGTGCAACGTGAATCACCCAGCGTGACACCAATAAGAACTCACCAATAAGAAAAACAGCATGACTGTTTTCCTACAGAGCGCAACGCGGTTCACCACAGCGCTTTACATCGGGCGTGATTGCCCGACTGCTTTTGGAGGAGTCAAACGCGTCTTGCGTAGCGCGTTTTGCCGATATTCTCTTCACTCTTGTGTGTTTTCCTTCTCTTCTCTTCAAACCGGAGCATGCAGACGACAGAGTGGCTGATGCCAAGGCCATATACTAATGTATAATATAGCCGCCCTGATCTGATGCGCCACGCTATTAAAACACAAACGCGTAGCGTGATTATGTAACACGTTTCTGCCGACGTGCAATGGCCCAATTCGGTTCACGCGGCGTAAAAGACCTACTCCTAGGAAAACCCGGCTTTTTAAAAATTCAAAATGTCTTCAAAGAAAAAAAAAAAGTTTTACCATCGCATGTTTTTATTCGATGACCTACAAACTGTTCTAGAACAAAACGATGGTGACGATGAACGATTATCTGTCCCCAGAGAACTATTTATCACCTATTCATGCAGAAAAGAATATCATATAAACTCAAAATATTTATTTCTCTTCGATTATACGATGAATAACTCGAGCACAAAATGTTAATTTCCGTACGTAATCTCTTAGAACACATTAATGCCGTTCTGAAAAAGCATCTGACTTCAAGTGCGCGCCTCAAACATTTCAGAATGTGCATTCATTAAAGATAATTGAGTTATTTATTCATGTTTTCTCTCTCTTTCCCTATTCACTTGCCTTCTCTCTCCCGAAAATGTACTTTTTTTCCCCTTGTATTTCAAGTATAAAATTTGTTTATTTCATATATGATTTAATTTTAAAGCAAGGAAAAGAAGGCACATCGTGGGATAGCAAAATGCAGTTCATCATGGCCACCATTGGCTACGCCGTGGGTCTCGGCAACGTCTGGAGATTCCCCTATCTCGTCCAGAAGAATGGCGGAGGTATAAATGATAAAAGTTTCTTTCACTTCAAGTTAAATAAATATCCATCTAATGCCATTCGTTAGATTTCACTATTGTTTGAAAATATCTGTACGTACTGTAAACCCGTGTTGGCTGCAGTCCAATAGTTTGTTACTTCGCGATAATGACGTTACGTGCTCGTGCCAAAGTTAGTATCGTATTACGCGATCTCAGCGAATTGGAATAGCTCGAAAGTTTCTTCTTTTAAATATAAACTACCATTTCGAAGAAACATAATATCAAGAATGATAAATGATCAAAAGTATTGTTCATTTATAGTAATAAGTTGAGACTAATTAAAAAATCATAGACAGTATAATGTGAGCGCAGCGCCCGAGTGGAGTGGAGTGGTGGGAAGGTGCTCGGCTACCACCGTGAAGGTTGCTGCCACGGTCCTGGGTTCGATCCCGAGGGAGGATATAGATAAGATTTTTTCCCTATAATGAACTTGAGGCGACCACCAATAGACAGTGTCGTCATTTCCAAACCATCTCATTTATGACAGTAGATTGCAATATAGCGATATGGCCGGAGTTAGTGAATAAGCATGATATGAACAGATGAAATACGTTGAACGTCGTACAGAGCACCGAGCTCAAGAGAGCCCCAACTTCCTTCATTTTGGAGTCACTGAATATTACATAGGCATAAAATATGGCAGAAAACAAAAAAAATTAAAATAAAAGAAAGAAAAATAAAATATTATGCTGGAGAAATGTCTTATTCACACACACACCGGTTTGTCACATACTTGATACCTCAGTCGTCTTTAACATTGTCCTGGAAAATGAGCGCACTATTGAATATTTAAATATTTACAAATATATATATCGACGGCCCAGTTCAGAAAAGGCTACACCCAAGAAAATAGCATTTTAGAGTTGTACACGCTTTGGGAATGGTGGAAAATGTCTCCACGTATTACAAAACAGCAACAATTCTCAATTCTGCTTATAACGCTCCCTATTGTAATTTAATCTGAGAGTCGATTACTATTCAGTTCCATACAAAGGGAATCTTTAAAATGCGTATATCTGAAAGCATAGAATTTTGAATTGTTTCCTGTTCGAACTGGGGAATTCATATATACATACACGTTTTTTTTTTTTTTTTCAAAATTCAGAAACACACATTTTTTAAAATTCAGACACGTGTTCCGTATGAAGTATACTTTTAGGCCTAAGATCAAGGGGGGTGCACAATCTCTGGCCCGAGGACCAAATGCGGCCCACCAAATGGGTTCCATCCGGCATATCAATTTTGTTCAGGTAGAAAAGTATCAATGTACTTAACACGATAAATGTGTTTAGGCTGACCATATTTTTTTCATAAAAATACGGGAAGTCGGGATCCATACAGGATAATGCCAGTTATAGCAAAAAAAATTATGAAATGCATTTAAAGTTGACAATTACAGCGAAAAAAAGTTGTTAAACAGCTAAAAAAATATTGTCAAATGCAAGTAAAAATGGCAATTACAGCCATAAGAAATTGGCATGCGAATATATATATATAACGTCAGGAAAATAATTTAAATTCTTGATTTCGAAAAGTCGTCAGCTTCGTTGCAAATATAAGGAAAATACGAGGGTTTAAACAAACTTTGGAAGGATAGAGTGACATCATCCTTGGATAGGTCGCCATCTGGTTTCAGTGTACCAGTTGCGAGCTTTTAATAATACGTACTTTTTAATGGGGGAGATCGGCTTGCAGGCTTGCATTAGCACCTCGAAGTTGGTGCAAATGCAAGCCGATCTCCCCATTAAAAAGGCTCGCCGCAGAAAGCAACAGGCCACAACAATAAAATCTTCAAACATTACACTTCACTCATAGTTCGAAAACTATGTGGTAGATGGCAGCACTACAAAAAGCATTACACAGAAACGAGCTTCACGTTAGGTTCACAACACGGACATGCACATCCCAACATGTACCAATTCGTTAGAAATTCCGCAGAGGAATATGGACGAAGTACATGTTTGGTTTAGTAGTAGTAGTTGCGAGCTTTAGCCTAAGTCAGGTCTGACCGTCCATGCACGGTCCCGTTCAGCACACACGAGGAAAGATAAGGAAAGATAGAGGTTCGTTGTCCTTGCAGCATAGCAGCATAATGCGCTCATGCAGTAAATGAGAGGACGTGAATCTCCCTCAAGGGCAATGAATTTATCTTCGCATCAGCCAGCTGTTTAAACCTTCGTACTCATCACATTTAGGGAGGTATTCACCGACATGGTTCAAACTATAGTCGCAATTTTTTGCTGAGAGATCAACACGGATTGGTTAAATTGAGGTTTTTAACCAATCTATGTTGATGTCTTATCCAAAAATTGTAATTATAGTTTAAACCATGTCGGTGAATACGGCCCTTAGCTGCTTAAAGGCATTCGGTTACCCTAACGAGCAGATGAACTGTTTCATCCGGCCAGAGTTGAATTCAAACAGAAAATTGATTACAAATCAACCAATGGCATAAAAAGTGTGGTTTGCGTTAAGATACTTCTCGTAACGTAAAAAGTGGTTTTTTAATATGCAAGTTTAACCGTCTTGATTCCTTGTGGGGATATATCAAAGACTGGGTTTAATCCTCCTGTGTAACCAAACATCGAAGAACTGAAGACAATAATAACGAATGTGAACTGCGATAGCTGATACGCGAACTGAGATTTACTATCGTTTAAATGTATCCCGAGTGACAAAGGGTGTTTATATTGAAAATGTGGTAGTTTTATGTTCCAACAAATAAAAATATCGACACTTGTTGAGTCTCGTTTTATGTGCCACTTCGAGTTTTCACGTTACTGCACCATCTGCGAGAGATATTTTCAAAATTTATCGAAAACGACTCTATGCCATGATAAGTATTTTCGTGCAAATCACGCTTTTTTTATGTCAATTAGTCGATTTTTTTAATTAATTTTTGGTATTTGTCACGGACTTTTCACTCTCCCCATTTTTTCTCGAAATTTTGAGTAAATGAAATGTTGTCACTTTCTGCTTTCACTTTCGTCTTCGCCGTCGTTGGGAACGGACGTGCTATTATCGCGCTCCTCTCACCGACCAATAGAAGAAGTTTTATCCGAAACCGTTGCCGGGGGATTACCGTCACGCCAGTGCGCCATTTTGTGTCTTTCTTTGTGTTTTTCTTCGTTCTCGTGAGTTTTACTTAGCGTGTTGTTTATTTTTGAGTCATATTCTGCGGTGATTTTCTTTTTTTCAGCGCACGTTGGATTGTGAGATAAGTGGTTTTTTTATTATATTGCTCTCATTTTTTTTTAAATTTTCGTTGTGTATTTTCGATCGACTTAAATTTATTTTTCTCGTTCGCATTTCATTTTCGTTGTTCTTTCGCCAGGTTCGCTCGCTTCTTTGATATAAGTTCGTAGGTTTTTGGACGTTAGTGTTAGCAAACAGTGTATACTTTTTCCCGGGTACTCTCAATAACTTTGTTTTCCTTCCATTTGGGCCTATTGTTGTAGTGTAAGTGTGATGAGATAGTTAGCTAATTCTAATAAGTATAAATTGTACTTCGTAGCTTAATACTTTTTTTAGAGGGTGTTGTATTCTTTATATACATATTTATTTTATTCTTCGTGATTTAGTGCTGAGCATTCTACTTTACGTAATCTTTTCGTATAATCTCTTACGTATATTTTGCATAGTAATGTATTTTACATTATTTTAATTTCCAGTTAACGTTTCTCATTTTCCTATTTTTAAGTATTATTATTATTATCTAGCTTTAGCAATAGTGTTAGTATGCCTCGACCTCGACTAGTGTTGTGTAGAGCTTGCGACGGGAGGTTTCCCTGGTCTAGGGGTATAGTAGCTGATAGTTTCAATTGTAAAGGGTGCTTGGTTAGAAAAAGGCTGGAACTCGAGGTCGAAGCTTTACGGGAAAAAGTTAGGGTGCTAGAGGGCCCGGTTATAACGGAGCCTCTGGTCGTCGAGCCACCTGTTGATGAAGAAGAAATCTCCACGAACAACGACATTTTAGAGGGCGAATGGGTGGTCGTGGATGAGGTAGAGGGGGATAGTGATAGGGGTTTAATCATCGGCGATTCTATGGTTAGGGAACTTGGGAACCGAGTGTGTAGGGATTTTCGGGGTTTCGAGCGCTGTTGTCTTCCTGGGGGGAAGATTGGCAACGTTCGAGACGTTTTTCATCGCCGAAAGTTGCCCTTGCGGGTGATTCTGTGGGTGGGAACAAATCAGGTAGGAGCGAATATTAGTGAGTCTCTGTCAGAATACCGGGATTTACTATTATCCGCTAGGGAGGGGGGTTCAGATGTGGCAGTGATTCCAGTGCTGCCAAGGGGTAGTAGGGGATATAGGAGTAGGATCCATCAATTCAATATAGGCCTGAAGGACATTTGCTCCTCACTTGGGGTCACGTTCTTGGAGCTTCCCGCATTTACCGATAGGTGGCTTCGTTCGGATGGGATCCATCTAAATAAGAGAGGGGTCTGGGAGGTTTACGATAGTCTTAGGTCAGGTTTTTTACTCCCAGACCACGTAGTCGGGAATGTGGGTTAGTTAATGATAATCACAACAGTATTGACGGAAAATTACCCACCTCTGACTTGGATGGCTTCTCGATTGACACTAAATCACCGGGCAAATTAAGATGTGTGTTAATAAATGCCAGGAGCTTGGGTAATAAGAAAGATTTTTTAGAAACTATGATAGCTGTGGAGGGCTTGGATCTTATAGCCATTACAGAATCTTGGGCAAAGGATGGGGATGAATCTTTCTTACACATCTCAGGATACGATACTTTTTTGAGAAATAGATCTGATAGGAAAGGGGGTGGAGTGTTGATATACGTGAAATCCTGTTTGAAGGCTAGAGAGTGCAACGTGCAGAGAAGTGATATTGAAACCATATGGGTTGAACTTGAGAGCAAAAGACGTCATAAGCTTATTGTTGGGGTTTGTTACAATCCACCGAATAGGGATCAAAACTACATTGCCAAAATGCATGATGAAATTTCCTACATGTGTAAGCGAAAGAGGGTTCTCATACTAGGGGATTTCAATTACCCGGGTATTGATTGGGAGAACCTTTCATCTGGAAATCAGTATGAAAGAGACTTTCTTAAGTTGGTGCTCGAAAATTTTTTGTATCAGCATGTATCAGAAGCCACTAGGGGTACTGCTTTTTTGGATTTAGTTCTTACTAGTTCTGAGGATCTAGTTGAACATGTTTCGGTGGGGGAAGAGTTTTCTTCCAGTGATCATCGTATCGTCAGATTTCACTGTAACTTTTCCTCGGGTAAGGTTGATAACAAAAGACTGGTTCCTTGTTTTCGGAGAACTAACTTTGATGTTTTGAGAAGAAGGTTAGCGGAAGTTTTCAAAGACCGGTTGGAATCAGTAGGGGTGGTAAGTCAATGGGAAGAATTTAGTACGAAGCTGTCCTCTGTTTTGCACGACGTCATACCCTTTGTTCGAAAAAAGCGTGTTTGTACATCACACCCTCTATGGTTCACGGATAGCGTGCGGAACCTTTATCTTGAAAAGAAAAGAGCATTCAGAGAGTATAAAAGTGGACGTGGTGACCTATCATTGTTTACTGATAAAAGAAGACTGTTGAAGAAAGCGATAAGGGATAGTAAAAAGGAAGTTGAATCTAGGTTGGCAGATAACATTGGCTCTGACCCAAAATCATTTTTTCGATACGTCAATAATGGATGTAAGGGGACAGTTGGCCCCCTCTCGATAGGAGGCTCTAAGGTAGAGAGCAATGTAGGCATGTGTAGTGCTTTCAATGACTTTTTCGCGTCGGTTTTTAATGGAGATAATGATATTCGATATACGGGTGTTGCATGGGGTAATAAAACCCTCAACGATATTCAAGTAGAAGACGTGGAGGTCCTAAATCTTCTAAGAAATGTATGTGCAAGCAAAGCTCCAGGACCAGATGATATCTATCCCAGGGTTCTCAGGGAAGGTGCTAATGAATTGTTGGGGCCAGTCGCACAGATATTCAGGAGTAGTGTTGCTGAGGGTATCGTCCCGAGAGATTGGAAACTGGCTAACGTTGTTCCGATATTTAAGAAGGGTAGTAGAGAGGTGGTGTCTAATTATCGTCCAGTGAGTTTGACGAGCTCCCTCTCGAAAATTTTGGAAATTATCATCAAAAGGCAGTTTGTGAAGTGGATAGACGAGAATAATGTATTGTCGGATAATCAGCATGGGTTCAGGAAGGGGAAGTCATGTGTAACTAACCTCCTTTGCTTCTATGATTACGTGACTAAGGCTTTGGGTAAGAGCAAAAATGTCGACGTTGTTTACCTTGATTTCCAGAAGGCATTCGATCGGGTCCAACATGGCAAACTCTTGAAGCGTTTACACGAGATTGGAATAGGGGGCAACTTGCTGAATTGGATAGAATCGTGGTTAAGAGATAGGTCGCAACGAGTTATGGTGAACGGGGAATTCTCTGGTTGGACAGACGTCACAAGTGGAGTTCCTCAGGGAAGTGTCCTTGGCCCCATACTTTTTTCACTTTTTATCGACAAACTCGATCAGGGTATCGATGGAATTACTAGCAAATTCGCAGATGATGTGAAGCTAATGGGGGTAATCGAGAAGGAAAGCGATAGGGAGTTGCTCCAGACCAACTTAAACAAGATTGCAGCATGGGCAAATGAATGGAGCATGACGTTTAGCGTAGATAAGTGCATGGTCGCTCATTTTGGTTCGAACAACCCACGGTTCTCTTACGAGTTGAATGGTGTCACTATCCCGGATGCAACTAGAGTCACCGATTTGGGAATTCTCATTGACGAGCGACTTAAGTTTTCTGAACATTGTTCAGCGGTTGTCAAAAAAGCGAATAGAATGCTTGGTCTCATTTTCAAAAAGGTCTCTTCGCGTTCTCCTAAAGTCATTCTTCCGCTTTTTCGAGGCTTAGTTCGTCCTGGACTGGAGTATGCGGTAAGGTTTTGGAGACCATACCTACAGAGGGACATAGACTTGATTGAAGGGGTGCAGAGAAGAGCTACGCGTGTCCTTATTGGCACACAGGGCTTGAGTTATGAAGAGAGACTTCATTTTTTGAATATGTTTACATTGGATGAACGCAGGTGTCGAGGAGATATGATCGAAGTGTTCAAAATTTTCAATGGGATGGATAGGATGGACCATGAACTTTTAGTACACCGCAAATCAACTGCTTTTACAAGGGGACACCAGTATCGATTGGTGAGGGACAATGCAAGGTTATGGTGTCGCAGGGAATTTTTCTCTAATAGGGTTGTTAATAAATGGAATAGCTTACCCCCGGAGGTAGTAAATTGTAACACAATTGACACGTTTAAAAAGAAATACGATAAACATGTTGGGGTAAATCGAGAAGCTATCCATTCTTAGAATAAGACAACCATAAGTATTCTTTATGGGCATTGTATGATATTTTATCATGTGTATATATTGTTTATAATTTGTGTTAATTGCATTTTTAATGGGGTTGCTGTATTTTTGAAACATATGACATCCATATTTTTATGGGCATCTTTTTATCAGCCACCTCGTTGGGCATTTTGCCTGTTGTGGCGTTGTATTTGTATTTGTATTTGTATTTGTACTTTGTAAGCTTATTATCTACGCGAAAAAAAACCAACTTCAACTCTAGATCATAGTTACACCGAATCCTCGCTATAACGATACTTGATATAACTAACAGTCCCTATGCAGCATTATTTTTCGAATCTTGTTTGAAATTGCTAAGAGTTGAATATTTAACCACTCCCGATACAACGATAACTCCCTCTATAACGATATTTTTTCGGTATACCTCGAAACCGCTGCAACGATACATGTATATATACACTCATGTCCATAAATTGAGTATAACGCCAGCTCCGGCAAATAAAGGTTCAGAAACAAAACAAACGTTACTTATTCATAAAGCCCATTTATTAAACAAAAGATAAAGAACAAAAACGGTGGTGTATGTATGATACCATTCATAAAAACTATGATTTTTGCTCCCTGGAGCAATTGTAAAAAATATCTCCTGTACAAAAACTTACTATTACATGGTTGGTATGATTGTTAATACATTGTATGTCTCCCATGCGATGAAATACAGTCCGTACAACGCCTAGGCATGCTGAGTATCAAATTATCGACCTGATCTTGGGGAAGATCACTCCACTCAGCAAGCAATGCTCTCCGAAGTTCCTGTACACATTTAGGAGGTGGTTGACGGGCTGTAACTCGTCGGCCAAGCATGTCCCACACATGCCCCTATCGGATTCAAGTCAGGTGAGAATGCTGGCCATTCCATACGGGTTATATCCTCAGATTCAAGGCATTCGTTTACGATGTTTGCTCGGTGAGGACGGGCGTTGTCTTCCATAAACACAAATTCTGCGCCCATGGCACCCCTAAACAAACGTACATGTTGTTCCAGAATGATGTCCCGATAAATTTGGGCTTTCATGGTTCCGGTTTGAACATGCAGATCTGTTCTGGAACCCAGTATAATTCCACCCCAACCGAGCAATGCTGCACCACCGTAACGGTGTCGTTCAATGATGTTGTCTTGGTGGTAACGGGTACCTGGCGTTCTCCATATGGAAGTCCGACGTGAATCAGACTGCAAGCTAAACCTGGACTCGTCGGAAAACATCACACAAGCCCACTGTGACGATGTCCACATTGCATGTTCTCTACTCCAGGCTAATCGCTGCCGACAGTGAGTTGCCGTGAGCGGAACACATCTGACAGGCCTGCGAGCATATAGACCAATATCTCCCAAACGTCTGTACCCGTGGCTGCAGATAGCTGACGAGACAGGTCCCGATGCTGTGCTCCGTCTGCTTCTTTTGGTTACTGCCAAATACCGGTCTTCATTCGGCGTTGTAACTCGGGGGCGACCTGTACTGTAACGTCTACTGACATTTCCGTTATCTTGGAATCGTTGCCAAAGCCTAGAGATGACACTTTGGGCAATTCCAAGTTCCTCGGATACTTCCATCTGAGTACGCCCACATTCCAGGCGGCCGATAATTCTACCACGTAAAAAATCATCCAAAATCATCCACATGCGTCTTCTGTGTCATAACTATTCGCTTATGGCACTGAGTGCCTTACAGAACTCTTGTGAACAATTTTACTTCTTTGCCACCATTCCTTATATACCCCCCTCTTACACTCTCGTCATTGTGACGTACTATCGGCATCATCTGGTGGCTTCCTGAAATTTGCATATCATTCTTGCAGATGTGTGTGATAATTCTACAGGTGAAATTTTTACTTTAGATTTCGATTTCCGTGATATTCTTAATTATCCTTAATTTATGGACATGAGTGTATTATATATATTTCACTTCAAAATCTCCTTTAATATATTCTCAAATTGTTCGCCAGTTTTTATTTTTTCGAAGGTTTTTGTGACATCGGTTTTTTGCACTATCTACCCCCCCCCCCCACCCGAAAATGTTAACGAAGTTGTGATGAAGCTGCTTTCTGCGCAATACATAAAAAACTTCGTCAAACCACTTTACAATGTAGGGGACACCTAACTGAAATTTATTAATCATCTGTACTTAATTATAACAACTATAATTTTTTTGTAGCAAATGAATACTCATAAATTCATTTTTCTGGGGATATTAACAATGCCAATTTTGGAGAGAGCACAGTAACAACATAAAATTGGTCATGACCATAGGTGCCGGAACTGGGGGCTAAGGCTATTTGATTTCGCCAAGAAATTTTGTAGTAATTAAAAATAAAACAACTAACTGAATTTTATTAATTAACTAATTAATTTGATTTTGGGGTAAATCGAGAAACTATCCATACTTAGAATAAGACAGCCATAAGTACATTATGAGCATTGTATAGTATTTTATCATGTGTATATATTGTTTATAATTTAAGTTTTTAATTGGGTTGCTGCATTTTTGAAATATATGACATCCATATTTGTTATGGGCATCTTTTTTCTCAGCCAACTCGTTGGGCGTTTTGCCTGTTGTGGCGTTGTATTTGTATTTGTATATTTGTATTTATTTAATTTTTTTTTTTGCAACAAATAGACACTTATGCATTTTATCGTGTTTCTAACAATGCCAACAGCAGCATAAATTTGGTAATGCCTGATAATGCCTCCTCTTTATATAACGATAACCCCTCTGCAACGATAATTTTTCTAGAGCACCTCGTATCGTTATATCGAGGTCTCACTGTATTCCATTTGTTAATGCTTAGAACTTGGATGGCCTGTGGATGTCGTTACTTTGCAAGCTTATAATTTATGCAAAGAAACAAACTCCACCACCGATATAACCTTGTTCACCACAATTTCATTTTATGTTTTTCTGTATTTATTCACAGGTGCTTTCCTGATTCCGTATTTCTTAATGTTATGCGTCGAAGGCATTCCTGTTTTCTATTTGGAGCTGGCCGTTGGTCAGAGGTTACGCAAGGGAGCCATAGGAGCGTGGAGTCTCGTGTCGCCTTACCTCGGTGGGATCGGTATAACCAGCGCGGTGGTGTCCTTCAACGTCGCGCTCTATTACAACACCATCATCGCGTGGTGTCTTTACTACTTCAGCCAATCATTACAGAGCCCCCTCCCGTGGTCGGAGTGTCCAAAAATATATTTCCCGAACGGAACGTTCACTAATGAAGCTGAATGTCAGGTAAGAAATACGTCTTGAAAGGTCAAGAAGTTACTCTCATCTATGATTATGTCATTTGCTTGAAATATTAATAATCGGGGGTTTTTTAGCTTACCGTAAACGAGGACTATTTTGGATCATTTTTAAAAAATTTCAAATTCACTCTCCAATAAACCTAATATTATTACTACTTTCAAATTCTGGTAATCTTTTTTTATATCGATAGGCTTTCTTATTTTATGCATATGTAAATAATAAACAGATTTTTCTCAACTTGAGCTAATTTAAAAAAAAACGTTCAGGGCCAATGTTACTCTTGTATATACTATATAGGTAACTTTGGCCCTCTCTGCTGTTATCATATAACATTAAATGAAAAGCTAGTGTATTTCTTGGATCCTTGGCTCGTAATAAAACTTCAATTTTTGGTAGGAAATTTGTATTTCTAATTGTATTGGTCATAAAAATGTTTCTTTGATCCTGTCTTACTAATTACAAATGGATCAAAAACAAGAACTCTCGCAACAAGCTTCGTAGGATTAATTATTAAGATAGGCACTCATAATCACACATTTTGTCAACGTGACTAGTGAAATGCTAGTTCCTTCTCCTCGGCTTCCACTAAATACCTGGTGATGACCTGGTTTGTTAGAGAATAATATATTTTCAAGTTTGTGTGTTTTTAATGGTTCTTCGAGGTACTTTAACGTTATTTGCAACTTGCCTTTTGTTTATTTCAACAGATCTAATTGAATCTAAAAAGTTTTGAAGGTGGTCATTGCTGTAGTCTGCATAACTTCGCCTTCCAGGCTAATGCTTGTATTTATACGGCATATTTTCAGTCTGAAAATAAAAACTACGAATAGGATAGGCATTTGAAAAATTAACATAATTATCCAATGTATAATTATGCTTTTATGTGGTCTCGCAAGCAACTTACAAAGGGTTGCGAAAATACGACCTACTTTGCCCAGCATTTTGATAGGCCAAAGTATGGCGTATTTTTGAAGTTAGCAGAGCTTGAATTTTCAATTAGTGTTTTCGAAAAAAATTAAAAATTGAACGAAATTTTAATCAGACTACAGTTAAAAGCATATAATTGAGTTTCTAATTTGCCACCCACCTATCATGACGAAGCTGGATTGCAACCTCCACAGTTGAAATTGATAGTCTGATTGTATACGCTCGTAAAAAGTTGTGAAAATCCGTAAAATCAGACTTTGTCGAATAAGAATTCGTTGTATCGGGATATAATCAAAGAATTTGTTAGATCAAAGTTCATTGCATCGTGGTACGATCGTAAAATTTTTTAAATGAGAGATGATTATATTGGGATGGGATCATAAAATTTGTTGAATGAAAATCATTATATCGGGGTACGATCGTAAAATTTATTAAATAGGAGTTCGTCTAACAGGAGTTAAATCCAAAGTTATTTTGAGAGATTAAAAAAATTCACGTGCAATCACTGCATACAAAACTCACCGTTCGTGGCTTCCTAGTCAGTAAAATATCGTGAACTATCCAATGCACACTCGTTTACCTTGCTTAGTACTATTACTTAGCAAAAACTACACAAAAGGTATATCCGAAAATTTTTTTCTTCACTAATTAGAGTACGTTTTATATTATTTCATCGTCATCTTCCAAAGAAGGGTTCCAGGCCAAAGTAGCCCCGCGTTCACGGTATCGCATTAGCGGCATCAAGAATTTTAATGATTTTTCGTCCCATCTGTCGTTTTGGTCTCTCTCTCTCCAACCTTCCGAAACACTGTCTTCTACACGTGTTCCGTGGATCTTTGCGTTTTATTCCCACCCTTCTCTTCGTAATCCATCCACGAATGGGTGGGAAAAGGTCGATTTTCTCAGTCAAGCACGGCTATGTTCAGTTTCAGTTTGCAACAGCTTGGCCTAGAAGAAGGGGGGGGGGAAGACTTTTGTCAATGAAGAAAGGAGTGGATGTGGTGGGTTATTGGTATTATCGACCCGTTTGCTTGACGAAGCGCTACGCTGAGATTACGACGAGAGAGAGAGAGAGAGAGAGAGAGTCGAAATGAAAATGCAATCATAAAGGTAAACTGCTCGAGGCCATGTTTGCATCGAGACTGAAATTTGCATATTTTGGTTCCTCTGAGCATATTTGATCTCGGCCCTTAATCTGTTAATAAGAGGTTTTTAATGGAATAGATTTCTTGTGTCAGAGGACGTAATCTCGTAACCTTCGAAGCACTATTGCCTTTGGCCTTTTTAACATAATAATTAAAAAGACCCTTAGATGGAGAGTTAGAAAGCTTTTATATGTATTCAATAAGAAGTTTCAAGAGCTCTGTCTTTCTTAAATTTTTATGTGATATGCAACTGTTATATAGAGCAGTTAAGAAAGTTCTTAGGCCACAATTCACTGGCCAACAAGTCATCCTAGAGTTCAACTTACAATTAGAAGTATCCAAATGCGAAACGTATGGACCTCAGATGCGTCATTCATATTGCAAGCGGTTGTATGGGAAAAATACTAAATTTTTATACGGACACCCTGTCTTCAAAAACATAATTAAAAAGTTGTCCTGTCTCTATGAAGAAAACAAAAAATTTCATGCTTCCAAGTGGAATATTCGCTGAGATATTTGAATTCCATTTAAGGAAGGAACAGGAAAAAAAAAACAAAAAAAAAACGAACGAACGACGCTTCTTTCTCTTATTTATGCCTGTTCTTTCCCAATTTTTCTCCTTTTTTTCAGAAATTCTACTATATACCATTCTAAAGAGGGAAAAAAAGTCAACGGGGTGTTTTTTCCTTCCTCCCTTTTGGTTGTCGGAAGACATTTGACTCTACTTCAGCGCATCGCGCTACAGAACGTAAATAAGGAGGGAATGGTCATGTCTCAAGTGTTGTTGTGTGTGGATAGTGCGCTTGCCTAGATTGCAAGAGGACTGGGTTCGATTCCCGGTGGGGACTAATAGACTTTTCTTCCCGAAGTCACACCTCGGCATAACATCCAGAAAAAAAGTCTTTCTTTCAATGTAAAAATATTTATTTATTCTAGATTGTGCATTTCCTTGTTGCCACATTGATAGCTTTCCTATTACGTGTTTTGGAGTTTCTTCTTATTTGCACGAAAACAAGTTTGGATCATATAAAATGATGAGAAAAAATCTTTATACAAGACACAATTTTAGCTTCTCTTTAAAACAAGCATTGTTTTTATATAAAACTAAATTATACAGGGTGTCCTGTAAGTGCTAATGCGGCCTTTATCTCATCAACCGTCCGTCACAAAGGTATGTTTTCTCAATTGAAAAAAATTCTCAAAAGGCATTCAAAAATTTTCCGGCACCAATTTTGAGAGTGAGAATAAAGTGAGTGCGTCATAAAATAAAAAAATCTAAATTTTTATACGTTCCCCTTGTATTCTATCTTCCAATTAAAAAGCCCTCTATCACCTGAGGCCAAGTAAAAAAATCCCATGGTCTGTGAGTGCAATATTCGCTGAGATATACGAATTCAAAAATCGGAGTAAAGTTATGTAATAACAGCAAAAACTACCGAGCAACGCTCCTTTCCCTCATTTATTCTGTTCTTTCCCAACATTTCTTAAATTTTTAATTCGAATATCTCCGCGAATTCTGCACTTAGAAACCATGGAATTGTTTTTTTCTTGGCCTCAAGAGAAACAGGGCATTCTAATTGAAAGTTAGAAAACACGAGGACCGTATAAAACTTTAGATTTTTTTTGTATTTTATGGCACACTGTATTCTCACTCTCAAAACTGGTACAGGGTAATTGAAACCAAATCTCTACGACGCCGCATTAGCACTTATAGGACACCCTGTATATGTATTGGATGTAAAAATTAGCATATAAAGGAGACCAACCTATTAATTAGCTAAGCCGATTTTTCTAACGGTTGTATTTCTTTCCAAGTTACATGTCAAATCAGCACCTATACGGCACATGGTCTACGTTATCAAGAATGGGTTTTAAAATATATGAGTAACTTGAGCATTTAAGATATGAATAACTTGAGCATGTAAGATATGAGTAACTTGAGCATTTCAGAGATATGAATAACTTGAGCATTTAAGGTATGAGTAACTTGAGCATTTAAGGTATGAGTAACTTGAGCATTTAAGGTATGAGTAACTTGAGCATTTAAGGGCGGTATTCACCGACATGGTTTAAACTATAGTCACACAATTTTTTGATAAGAGATCGACATGAATTGGTTAAATTCAGGTTTTAACCAATCTCTATATTGATTTCTTATCCAAAAATTGTGTGACTACAGTTTAAACCATGTCAGTGAATGCGGCCCTAAGAGAACAACGTATAATTTTCCAAAAGGGAACGATGTCAAGAGAGATAATTGCCATCTAGATTCATCGTCATTCTGTTCTTTTTCCACCACGTAACAGTATCAGCTGTCATTCAAAGATATACTGACCATTAAAATGGCGTGAAATTAGTTTTAACATAATTGCAATGAAGCAGACATGTCTTTTTTCGATCACTTTCGATGCAAAGCAAGTTTTTGCCAGAGAGAGAACGATGTTATTACACCTGTCGTTATATAATTCATATTCGAGAAGATCGATCAAAGTATCAGACACAGCTCTATTTTTTTATAATTTTTTCAGGGAGGAGTCAAATTATTTTTAAAATAAAATGTCAGATAAAAATTATCTATTTAAAAAATATTTTTATTTTCTTATGCAAGTATTTTTAGCTCCAAATTACGTGCTATACATACATTTGTTCTGAATAATGAGAGAATAAAACTGTTCATAATCAATTATTAAAATTGATTCGTAAAGCTTTTGACAGCGTTGACTATAAAATACTTCTGAACAAAACTTATAAGGCTGGTATAAGAGGCAAAATACACAGCTGGTTAAAAAGTTATTTAACGGACAGAAAACAAGCAATTAAAATTAAAAATGAAACAGGATCATTTAAAAGGCAATAGTAAGTGTAATCCAAAATAGTAAGTTTTCCAAAGGGAGCGATACTCTTTTTGATTTATGCAAATGATATGCAACACTTACAAAGGAATGGAAATATAAGTTATGCAGATGACACAGTGCATTTTATTTGGGATAATGATAATCTAAACCTCAAATATAAAGCTGAAAATGATATGACTATAATTTCACAATGGTTAAAATACAATAAATTGACTCTTAACCTGAATAAAATTAAATTCATGCATATACAAATACAAGGCCACAACATGCAAAATGCCCAACGAGGTGGCTGAGAAAAAGTAGCCCATAACAAATATGGATGTCATATATTCCTAAAATACAGCATTCCCCAATTAAAAATGTAATTACAAAAACTCGAAACAATATGTATACTACAGGATAAAATGTTACACAATGCTCATAAAGAGTACTTGTGGTCGCCTTATTTTAAGTAGCTTCGGGAATGATGAAATTCTTCTAATTGAATAGGAGAATTAAGATGTAGGATATTTATGGAACATTAATGTAGAGCCTAGAATGAGCTAAAACACCTGGGTGTCCAAACATTGGCTCAAACACCAAACATGGCCCCCGCTCTGTCCCTTGTGGGATATAAGCAGGTCACCTTACGGCTGGGCCATGTTGGAAAAAGGAAAGCCCCGACAGCCACCAAGACCACCGGTCGAACGCTGGCCGGCATCGCATCACCGGACTTCCAACCCAGGCAAGGTACCACCAGTAAGAACACCCTGGCAGCCCATGGTCCCGCCGGACCTACAGCAGGACGGCACCATCCGTCACTCCCCGTCCATCGGATAAACGGGGAACAACCGTACGTCCGTTCCTCATCCAGCGGCACATATTAAACCATTATCATCATTGCACTCTAGTTGCTGATCATGTAACCAGTCTAATCCTATTCTGGAGTCTCTTCACATCGAGCAGTTGCATCATCCACCCAAAACGATAACATAAAAAGAGCACAGCACGGCATAGAGTAATAAATGTTGGGGAGGTTCAGAAGTGGGAATTAACAACAATCAGTATAACGGACTTTGTCAAACATCACAGTTTAAAAAAATATATATACTGTATATTATAAAAAATATAACAAGCTGAATATATATACATATGAATATATGATTGATGCAAGATATTTATAGAATTATAATGCCCAGGATAATATATTAAGATATCAATAAAATATATATGAAGAATTATAAACATACATTGTTGGCAATACACATAGAAAAATGGCAATTCACATAGAAAAATGGCAATTCAAAAATAATATTCTCAAAAAATCAAAGTTCAATCCGGTATGCAACTCAGTTCAATATTGGAAATTCCATCCAAACATTGGCTGACTTGGACCAGGACTCCATGTGACGCAAACTTGACATCGATTTGTCCTTGTACGGCCTACACGATTATAACTTGTGAAATCCAACGAACGTGGATGGGCCGCCACCAAAGGAACTTTGGTTATCGAGTCCATACGTACCCCAAGGACGCTACAATATCAATTTAGATTTCGATTCTTAGACCACGATTCATAATAATTATTTCGTTGATTTATACTCCTGTAATTGGACTTGTTATTTTGATATACAAATTTATAAATGGACATATATATACACATATTCCCATTTAATAAAATTCCGGATGCACCCATCTTTGCTTCGATATCTGCTTGAGATGGGAAGCAAGGTATGTCTGGTCCTTAAATGTTCAATGTCGCATTTTAAGCATAGGTAGCTTCTCGATTTACAAATACAAATACAACGCCACAACAGGCAAAATGCCCAACGAGGTGGCTGATAAAAAGATGCCCATAACAAATATGGATGTCATATATTTCAAAAATACAGCAACCCAATTAAAATTGCAATTAACAAAAATTGTAAACAATATATACACATGATAAAATATTATACAACGCCCATAAAGAATACTTATGGTTGTCTTAATCTAAGTATGGATAGCTTCTCGGTTTACCCCAACATGTTTATCGTATTTCTTTTTAAACGTGTCAATTGTGTTGCAATTTACTACCTCCGGGGCTAAGCTATTCCATTTATTAACAACCCTATTAGAGAAAAATTCCCTGCGACACCATAACCTTGCGTTGTCCCTCACCAATCGATACTGGTGTCCCCTTGTAAAAACAGTCGATTGGCCGTGTACTAAAAGTTCATGGCCATCCTATCCATCCCATTGAAAATTTTGAACACTTCGATCATATCTCCTCGACACCTGCGTTCATCCAATGTAAACATATTCGAAAATTAAGTCTCTCTTCATAACTCAAGCCCTGTGTGCCAATAAGGACACGCGTAGCTCTTCTCTGCACCCCTTCAACCAAGTCTATGTCCCTCTGTAGGTATGGTCTCCAAAACCTTACAGCATACTCCAGTCCAGGACGAACTAAGCCTCGAAAAAGCGGAAGAATGATTTTAGGAGAACGCGAAGAAACCTTTTTGAAAATAAGAGACCAAGCATTCTATTCGATTTTTTGACCACCGCTGAACAATGTTCAGAAAACCTAAGTCGCTCGTCAATGAGAATTCCCAAATCGGTGACCCTAGTTGCATCCGGGATAGTGACACCATTCAACTCGTAAGAGAACCGTGGGTTGTTCAAACCAAAATGAGCGACCATGCACTTATCTACGCTAAACGTCATGCTCCATTCATTTGCCCATTCTTCAATCCTGTTTAAGTTGGTCTGGAGCAACTCCCTATCGCATTGATTCCCGATTACCCCCATTAGCTTCACATCATCTGCGAATTTGCTAGTAATCCCATCGATACCCTGATCGAGTTTATCGATAAAAAGTGAGAAAAGTATGGGTCCAAGGACACTTCCTTGAGGAACTCCACTTGTTACCCCAACTTGTTTATCGTATTTCTTTTTAAATGTGTCAATTGTGTTAGAATTTACTACCCCCGGGGGAAAGCTATTCCATTTATTAATTATTAATTATTAGTTTCAATAACCGAAACACAGAACCAATAACAATACAATATCGTGTACGACATTGCTCACGTAATAATTGTCCCTACACCGAAATAACTGAATCAGATGAAATAAATTATCTGAGGGCGGGGGGGATCGTTTTCAATAAAAAACTTAAATGGAAGTCTCAAGCTGTGATAATAAGTAATAAACTAAAATACATCAATACCATGATTTATTGCTTGAAAAATATCATATTCCCCTAAATTTCTTCGCACGATTTATTTCGCATGGATTTTGCCATTCATGCAATATGGCATATCAGTATATATTGGACGCGGTGATTATGATTCAAATATAAATATAACAAGAAGCACTCTGAGAAAAGGTTATGAATAATATACCGTAATTTCACACAACTATGGTCCAAACACCCGTGCTCACTAAAAAACATCGATAATCGAAATGCTAACAACATCCAGTGAACTACTTGATTATTAAAGGCAAAGAGCATAGATAGTGTAATATGGAGATGTGGTTAGGAGATGCCCTCTCTCTCTGATATTTTTCCGCGAATCAGCTATTAGTTGGGGGTTATGTTTTTCACTTTATCTTGTCCCCCAGCTGAAAACTCAGCTACAAGTAATTACAACAAGCTGTTCTGCACTATTGATGTATCACAGGTAATTTATTTAGTATTTACATGTTTATATATAATAAAAATTTTTACTTTTGCGTGCGTATAAAAATAATTATAGGAAAAATAATAGAAAATTTTACCAAATATATTTATGGACCCACAAGATGTCACCCGTAGCATCGCTCGCGTGGATTTGGTAATCTGAAAATTGCTCGTCGATGATTTCCCCCCATGTAACATTTGAACCGCTCCTGACCCCCCTGGGGGATGAATTTTCAGAAATCCCGTCTTAGTGGGTATGTATTGAACATTATAAAATACAATATTAACTAAATTTCGTATTTATGGCTTCAGTGATGATTGCTCCATATAACTTTTGAACCCCCCCCCCCCATCCCTAATGGGGCTGAATTTTGGAATATCCCTTCTCAGGGAATCTCTACATTACAATACAAAAATACTGACCAAATTTTGGCTTTGGCGTGATTTCTTTATGAACCCCCCCCCCCTTCTTTTGACCCCCTTAGGGATTGAATTTAGAAAAAACCCTTTTTCATCTTCTTCTAGCGAAGAAGATAAAGATGGATATATGATATAATATTGAAGTAGATTCTCTCTCAACTATAGTTCATAAGCGATTTATTACCCGAAATTTATGATAGACTATAGTTGTGACTTCATAACACAACTATGGTCCAAAATTAAATTTTTAAAAAATCCATATTTGAGCTACATAAGGAATATTAATGCTTGATCTTTCTACAGGCAATATCAGCCACAACAAAAATTTTTTGAACAGCTTGAATACAGAAGTTATGATGATTGATGTAGAAAATGGTGTTATTTTGGACCATAGTTGTGTGAAATTACGGTACGTATTCATAAAATACGAGGTACCATATTTATAAAATAATACCTCAGCTTCCAACGAATCCCTCATTTTGTGCTTAGCCCCCCTTTCGTCTACCCTATTGTGGAAAGGCTTTTCCGAACTTCTGAAAAGCGGCGAGTAAATGGTGGAAAAAGCTCTTTTCCCAAGTAAAAAGGCAATCGGCAGTGAACGATAGATATGGTACGTATGGGTGGGGGAGGATATTAGGTATCGTCCCTACCTCCAAAAAAGCCCTCTTTTCATCTATCGATTGTGACGTCAGAAACTAAATGAAGACGCGTGATTGGTTGGCTTTAACATCCGTGTATTTCCCGACTTTTTCACAGGAAGCGGAACCAAAATGCGTCGGTGGCGTCGGGATGGGCGTTTCCTTTTTCATTTTTCTTTTTCGTATTTAGACGAACGATCATATTGATTATTTTATAGCCAATGCCTATAGTTTCTATTAATCGTACCCTGGTACTGATTACATATTGGGAATAATGAAAAAAAAAAGTGGGGGAAAAAATACACGCGAGATTTTATTCAGTCTAAAAATAGAGTACAGATGGCTGCGTGTGATTGGTCGAGAAGTTCGCTGATTTCTTTTTTTGCTGTTTTTTTTTTCTCTTTTTTTTTATATGAGGAAACTAGTTGCCATTCAGGACCGTTGCCATTTGACATTTCCCAAATATCAATTAGCTAAATTGGCTGTTATCTGAGAAATTAGAACGAAGGATGATTCTTAAATAAAAAGTTTCATCGTAATTAAAATTCTAATTTTTAAAAAAAGATTTGGAAACGTTTTTCAACGAATCTGTCACGTGAGAGATTTTGCCTCACAAAAGTATATTTTTTATATGTTTAATTTCTCTTAATACATCATATAATCGGACACTTCTTTTTCTTTGTTCTCTTTTGCCGATCCAATCCTGCCTTGGAATCTTATTTACGGTATTTCCAAACGAAAGAAACAGTTTTGTTTTTCTTGGTCTTTCGTCGTCGCAAAATTTCTAATACGCACAGTGGTTCCGAAATACTTTCAGCCGTGGCCCCTCCCGGAAATCTTGATGCATGCCATGACCCCAAAAAGTCTTGGTGTCTCTGCCACAGGGAGCCTCATTTATAGCACTAGAAACTACAGCTATTTAACAGCGGGAATGTTCTTGAACGATGGAGGACATTCTATTCAGTACTAGTAAATGTGATGCGATAGAAATGATCTACTGGACTGCAAAATAACTAAAACAAACGTTTTCTACTCCTATCAGAAATGTCACCACAAGTAAAATTTTTATCAAATCATAGCAATATTATAACTGAAAACTACCAAAGTTGCAACTGCATTTTTTTGTGTGTTAATTAAGTTAAAATTTTTCTTTTGGAGTCCTTTCTTTATATTTTTTTCAACATGGCGTTATTTTTTTTGTTTATAATTCTAAAATTGCGTTATGGACTCCCAGTAAAAAAGCCACCGACCCTGTGGGTCCAGACACCCCCAATTAGATACCGCTGTTTCAATAGGCGCATGCTAAATATTTTCTCACGTTTGGACTAGTTGATCAATTACCAATTCGAAAATAGCATCACAATCAAAGTGCTCGAAATCCAGGTGTGGCACACAGTTCTTGGCGAGGGAAGTCCGGCAGTCTCGCGACCGGACTGACCAGAATTACTTTGAAGTTCAGTTTAATATCAATTTGATAGTGAAATAAACGCGTTTTCTGCCATGGGGTGCTGTTAAAGGCAGGGGATGATAATTAGGTGACTGGTTTTTTTGTGTTTTGAGCGGTTTTTGGCTGAGCTATCCTTTACTTTCGTTTTTCTACTTTTCATTATAATTTCTATTTTGAGCGTGGTTTTTGAGGTAAATAATTTGTTTTTAAATGGCAGTTCAGCTTTTTGTTTAAATGGAATATCTTTATCATAACCGAAACCTTTTTTTGAGAGTTTAAAGTGATTTGACTAAGTTTAATTGATAATGCAGTGAAATGTCGATATAACGATACTCTGCGGACCAATTAAAAATATCGTTGTGGAGGGATTTATCGTTATATCGAGTATCGTTGTAGCGATTGTTCACTGTAATTGAAATATGTTTGAAGCAAATAAATTATTAAAGTCAAATGTTTGCATACAACGTAATGTCTCTGCAAGTTCTTACTGCGTTGTTTATTTTGATTTTAATTTAATATGTTCGTGACAACTTCCCACGTCATTATTACTGTATGGGGGATCCAGGCCTGGATCGGCAAAAGGGAACAAAGAAGAAAGAAGTTCTCTCGGTTATATATTGTTCGATATAGGAATTAAAAATGTAAAAAACACTTCTCTCTGAGAAAAAATACGAATTCATTTTGTATTATTAATATTATATGCTAATTATTCTAATTATTTTGTTAATTCTGTATACAGAGGAGCAGCCCGACGGAGTATTTTTGGTACAGGCAGACATTGGATATAAGCGAAGACATCGACCATCCAGAGCGTTTCAACTGGAAAATAGCCATTTGTCTTTTCGCTTCTTGGTTCCTGTGCTATTTATGCATGAGCAAGGGCATCGCGTCTTCCGGAAAAGTATGAACACCCATAACTCGTACGCATGCGTGTGAAATCTCTGAAATGTGGATTTTTACGAACATGTTTTTGCAAATGAAATTTATATCATGTCGTTTTATCTCCACAGGTTGTCTACGTGACCGCCACATTTCCATATTTGGTCCTAATAACATTTTTCTTCCGCGGAATCACACTCGAGGGAATGTCTGACGGTTTATTACATTTAGTGACACCAAAGGTCTGTTATTAATATACAGGGTGATCTTGGTATTTTTAAACAAAAACAATAGGAATGATAGATCGCCATCGAGATGAACAGTATTTGCAACGGAACGTGGAACCACATTTCGGTCATAGCACCAAAAAAAAAGACAGATTACATGTATATGTTGGTTCTTAAAAATTATATTTGACTAATTCATGAGTTGCACAATTCCATTTCCATCAGAACAATACTTGGATAGACAGTGAATAAGTCTTAGTGTACTGGTAGACATTGAACAATTCTCAGGGCACCGTTGCAGAGTCCACACTGACGAATGAAGAACTATTATAGACTAGTATAGGTGTCAATGTGTGATTCTTATTTATCCGATTTTTTAGCTTTATCTAAATCTTCCTGTCGAAAACCAGATTCTTCCGATTTTCCGTATCTTCTAAGAGAAATCCCTAAAAATCGTAATTCTTCTTCGCAGAAAAATTAAAAAATCTCTTAAGATAATTTCACAGTTTTTGCAATCTCGAATTGATCATGTTTTTTCGAGAAAAATACGAGAAATTACCAATTGTAACCAAATATGATACCAAAACTGTAAAAAGTTTCCAATTATTGCCTGAAATGCCAAAAAAAATCGCCAAGGGCGGGAAATGAAGTGCTGCTGAAATTAATGGATAAAAGTTAATTTCACGGGAGAAAAAACCATTTAACATGGCAAATATGTGAATATGTGATATGAATATTTCTAGTCATTGATTTCAGTGAAGACTAAAAATTAAAATGGTTTTCGTTGAAAATACGGGAAGAAAAACAAGGTCCACACCAGATATTTTTTTCAAAGTTTATGTTCCCCTAGAAAAAACCCCAATTACACTAGGGTCCGGGTAGGGCCTCAACTAGGGGAAAGCAGATTGGTCGGAGGGACAGAATTTACTCTTTAACCACTCGTTCAAAATTACGTTGGGATATGTCCCCACTGACCGAGTGTTTAATTGCTGACCTGGTCTTGTGAGTGTAGAAGCAAAGCCGCAATTCCATCACGTTCCACCAGCTTTTCCAGCATTATGAGTGGAATGTGAGTCTTGTCTCCACTGCAAATGCAAATATTCATTTTGATGTGTATTACAGGGGCGGCTTAAGCGAGGGTAAAAGCGGTGCGTTGCACCCGGGTGGCAAGTTGTGTGGGGAGGCAGCGTAGACTTAAGACTCCAAAATTTTTAAAAATTCACATGGCATCATGCATTTGAGTCATACCTCTCGACAACGGGGATGATGAGAAAACTTGTGTGTGTGTGAGGGAATAGACAGGGTCTGGAACCGTAATACCAGAAACAAGAATGTAAGCTATCAGGGCAGGCTGGAGACAAAATTTTTACCTGTACTGGACTTAATTCTTTCCCCTCCGGCCTATTCTCCCCATAGCCCGTACATCTTGTGTCAGGACCTCTTAGGCTCCCAAGCCAGATTTTTCATGGGAGCCCCGTTAATGTTAATTTATAGTGTAAAAAAATTATATGGATGGAGGGAGTTCAGGGCAGCCGGGTTGGAGTCCTCTCAACACTATTTTCGTCATCATTGCCTCTTCCTTCACTACTTACCCGAAAAATTTATAACAAAATAAACTTTAAAAAAATCTTAATTTCATCTTGGATTTGGCGCCCCTCCAGAGTTGAAATAATAAACTTTGATTTTTTTTTTTTTTTTTGGCCAAATCAAACTTTTTTCAGCCATCCACCTCGTATTTAGCACCCCTTTTGAGAGGCACCCCCGTGCGACCGCAATGGGTCCCATGACCCAAGAGCTGCACCCATGCTTTATCAAAAAGGTTCAAGTGTGAATTTTGGTTCCCTCACTATTTTTTTCCAGAATTGTTAAATAAAAGCAAAGTTCAACTTCTCACTTGTCCTCGAGGTCCCCTTGACTGAAGCGGTGCCAACCTCCCGTCAGGATCACCTCTAGGGGCGGCATATGAGGCTTTGCACCCGGGCCGCAGGTAAGCTCGAGCCGCCTCTGGTGTATTATCAGCATTATTTCTTTGTTGGAAAAATCCAAGATCACCCTGTATGATCCTTACATCATTCCAATCTAAATTTCAGGCCTTTTACATTGAATGGTGGATTCAAATCGATATTAATCGAAATGAACTTTTTTGTTATGTTTCTAGTGGGAGAAGCTCGCCGATCCCATGGTGTGGCTCGAAGCCGGAACTCAGATTTTCTTCTCGCTGGGATTGGCTTTCGGCGGACTAATTGCCTTCGCTTCGTACAATCCAGTGCACAACGACTGCTATCGCGACGCTATACTGGTGTCCGTCACCAACTGCGCAACATCCATGTTCGCTGGCATCGTTGTATTCTCCGTTTTAGGTAAGTAGGATCTTACGTCACATGTGGCCCGCGACAAGTTATCAAACTGATAAAGTGGCCCGCGAAAGAGTTAGTTAAGAATTATTTTTACTTAATTTTTACGAAATTATTATTGAAGTCGTGGACCAGATCCAAAGACTAAAGATACATATTATAATTAGTTGAGGGAGATATCACGTGATCCAAAAAGCCTCATTGAAGAAAACCCGGACAGTGCCGGTATTAAAGCTAGTCTATATATATATAAAATTAATTTTGTGTGTCTGTGTGTGTGTATGTTCTCTATACAAATCTACATTTTATATCGATCGTCGCCAAATTTTGCATATATACCAAATGGGACCCGACTTGAACGATAGGCTACTTTAAAATTTCGTCAGAGCAGGGCAAATGCCTCAATTGGGCAAAAAACTGTCGGGCAACAATGGTTTTTGGGCCTCAACAATCACTTTCGGAACGTTTACTTTGGTTACCGTGGTTCCCTAGCAATGCGTTTAAGACGTGTATATGCCTTTACAATGGTTTGTCACTTTTTCAATGCTGTACGTATATGTATAATAGTTTATGCCTTTATAATGGTTTGCCAGCCACTTTTTTCAATCCTCCCAGTAATGAGAGCATTTTTGTATTGACAACATCATCAGCATCACTTTGTGGGTAAGGCAAAGGACGATGCCTACAGAAATCAGTGTTGAAATTGCGGATTTTACTGTAGAAATGCGGAAATTTACTGGGAGTTTCCTGCCACATCAATAATTTTAAAAATTGTATTGAATTCTCGATTTTTGAAATACTGAGTTCGCTTAGAGATACGAAGCCCAGGAGATTAAATATGAAGTAATTATCCGGACCTACTTTTGAGTTGAATATCCAATGCAATAACATGGATGTCTCCGTATTGTGTTTCGATATTGAACTGCATAAATTCATATAGTTTAAGATGTTTTAAAATTAATTATGGGCCCGTAAAGTATATCGAAGAAAAATTCCAGCTTTAATTACGCATTTTTTGAAGCAGAAACAGGTAGAGATGCATAACTTGAAGTTCAAGGGGGGAATCGAAATACCTAGCGCTCCTTAAAAAAGGGAAAAAAAATGTATTCATTTCTACGCGTTTCTTTAAATCTCTAGATTTGTTTATTTCATGAGTCGCGCAGGAAGTTCTCATATTGGTCAACTTGGGGACACGGTTTATATGTTTCTCAAAGAAAGAGGGAGATATCACGTGATCCAAAAAGCCTCATTGAAGAAAACCCCGGCAGCGCCGGGTATTATAGCTAGTATTACATATATTATATATATATATTCAAAAAAGCTATTCATACTTAGAATAGGACAACCACAAATATTTTTATGGGCACTGTATAATATTTTATCATGTATATATATATATATGGCGATGCTAATTTGATGTGTGGAATCTTTTGATATTCCATTAGGCATTCGACAATTTTTTGGCTATAATTGGCAACTTTACTCGCATTTGACAATTTTTTTTTGTAATAATTTGCTGATAACTTTACTTGACTACAGTTGAAAATATTACTTGCCTTTGACAATTGTTTGGCAAAAATTTCAAGTTTATTTGCTTGCATTTGACAATTTTTTCGCGATAACTGGCGATATCCCGAACGAAACCCGATATCCCGTATTTTAATAAAGGAAATATGGTCAGCCAATGCATTTATCGTGTTGTGTACATTGATCTGGTGTTCTAGCAGGAACACCTTTCGCGGACAGAATGGAACACCTTGGCACAAGAGCTAGAGGTTGTGCACCCCCGCTCTACAAGATCTCAAACTTCCACGTTAAAAAATTACTTTCATGAATTTTACTTAAAAATTTTCTAATCCAATTTATTATCATGCCCATCAACTGCCTCAGTATTAATACTCATTCATAACTGACCGAATTCTACCTGTAAATGACCTTTGGGTATGAAATCAAACAGATGTGCGGGCTTGCATCCAAGACCAATGTCTCTCGTTCTGTCTGTTTCAAGTTACGTCGAAAATAATGTCGATCAATAAAACTCCACTTCCACTCTCTTCATTACCGAGTCTCTCAAATCAGTACCACAAATAAAACCCGAGAAACTTGATGCTCATCATTTAAAAAACAAACTACTCAAAATAATGCAGGAGGATACTCTCTCTCTCGATCACCATAATGACTAGCTTTAATCTTAAAACTCTTCCACGTCGCAGCTTTTAATGAAAATTGATCCAACGTCACTGGGAGGGAGTAATCAGTGGGAGTAATTTCGGGGGTTTTTTTTCAGGTGACCATCAATAACTTGTAGAAGAATTTTTTTTCTTGGATTTCACGTTTCTTTCTCGAAGATGTCCTTCGTTATCGGGTTGTAGAGTTACAAGAAAAAAAAAATTCAGAATTTTCAAAACCATATCTCACATGCCCATTCATTCTTCGTATAGTCATCAATCTTAGTTCTCCTCGCTCTTATCTTCAATTTCCTTCATTATCTGTATGCTCGTCTCAGAACTGTCAAGTCTACACTTATAAGAAAATTTTTCCAAGAACAATAACTACTATTTGTACACTAGAAACCCAGACTTATTGGGGTAAAAAGATGGCGGGAAAACAACTAACGACGCTTTTAAGTGTACGTGGGACGTTCAAATCAATAAAATAAGGATTGGATTTGTTTTTGAAGTGAAACTTTTTTTTTAGGACGATGCGAATTCACGTCAGGTTCACGTCACAAAAAATGAAAAAGGAGGAACGGAAATGACGCAAGCTTTTCTTTCCCTTAAAAACGGTCACCTGGACCATTTTGCGGTTTGTGTCAGAGAAAGACAGCTTATTGCCTTTCCCTACCCCCTCCCCCCCGTGACACAGCTGGAATCGTAGAACGTCTCCTTAAGGCTACTCTCACAGTAGAGCGAAGAGGTACGAGTTACAAGGAAAAAAATGCATAGGGAGAAGAGAAGATGTTCGCACATAGTAAAAAGGAAGAGGAGAGAGAAAATATCTGGATTGGGTTCTAAAATGTAAAGGTGTGATGGACATGATCCCACCACATAAGAGGGAAGAAAAGAAAAAAACGGACCAATCAGCAGATAGCGGAAATCAGCGGATCGAGGTGAAACCAAACGAGTTTGTTCAAGTCGCGCTTCTCGTTCAGCAGCCTTTCCCCTCCTTTGATTTGCTTTTCGCATGTGCGGTGTAGAGCAAAATAACTCCTTGACTATGTGCAGACATCTCTTTCTCAACCCCTATGTAATTTTTCTTTCCTAGTCGCAATTCTAATGTCTCGTACATCTTCGTCTTACTATGTGCTCGGCCTTAGAGCTGGTAGATGGGTGACGCGCACTATTTTTAAGAAAAGAAAATTAGGTTAAAGTGGGGAGTGGGAAGGAGCGTGTGTTTCCACGCTTCGATATTGAGCTTCGATTATACTGCGATCAGTAAAAAGATAGATGTGAGACGAATCTCATCATGTCAAATCAGACTTGAAAAATCTAGAAGTTTCACTTCTATCACGCAAGATTCTCGCGCAATTTCTTTTTTACATGAAGAATTGGCAGAATTTGCTTGAAATATTTGAAAACAAACGCATCAAAATCCTATCATTAGTTACTTTCCTACTCCGAATTTTATAATTAAAAAATCATAGTTATCTACGGGAAATAATAATATGCCCATTCCAAGTTTTCTCCTCAACCTCTTTTTCGCTATTAACTTATATTGAAAATGTCTCATGCAGACCAAATCTCACTCCAAACTTTACATACTCATTATGAGATAACTAAGCATGAATTTATAAATGAAGTGTCTGATGATTGTAAAGCCATGTTGGTAATACAATAGCCAAATTTTCGTATTTTTTTATTTCGAACGGAATTCGAAATTTGGTATTCTTATGCTGAGTGTTGGACACATGACCTAGTTTTTCTTTTGCCTGGGTGATGTGTAGTTTCGTGCCAGCTCGTCATATTGTGCCGAAAGAGTCATCAGAAAATCACGTTGTGCTATTTTCTTACGTCACATTTGTATTTCTACTCGTGTTCCATTATTCCTCAATTTTAGTTTGTTAATCATTACACGTGCAGTTTTTCTAATGCGTCTTCAACTGCATTCATTGCAATTTCAAACTGTATAAAATTCTGTCTGTCATGTAGGTTTCTTTCGAATATTTCACAGGTTGAGACAGATAGACGGCTTTTTTTCTCAGCCCAATATATCAAGAAAACAGAACTCGGAAAAGGGTCATTCAAGTATTATGTCAGGATCGATGGGGGATTCGGTTTGCTGACTTTTGATTACGGGGGGGGGGGTGAATTATGCTTACGTCATCAACCACCCTTTATAAAAACATGAAAAGTTATTAATAGCATTTTACTCGGTTTGCCAAAAACGAGAAAAACCTTTCGCTAGTTTGTGAGCACCTGAACTAACATTCTTCCTATTGGTAAGTATTCTACAGAGCCACTTTGGTGATCTCTTCCGCGGATCCTTCAAGTGGTCTGGAAATGTGTCACGGGCCACTTAAGTGCTCTGGAACTGTGCCGTGCTCCACTCAAGTTATCAGTAATTATACCGCGGATCACTAAAGTAATCTGGTATTGTGCCGCGGATAACTTTAGTGCTGTAGAACTGCAATGCTGCCGCGTCCCTTAAGGGATTTCTTAAGGATCACTTAAGTGTTCTGGAACTGTGCTGCGTGTCACTCAAGTGATCTATGAATGTGCCACGGACCTACTTGAGTGATCTGAAAATGTGCCACGGGCCTACGTGAGTGATCTGAAAATGTGCCAATGGCCTACTTGAGTGATCTTTAAAAATGTGCCACGGGTCACTTAAATGCTCTGAAATTTTTCCACGGGTCATTTAAGCGATCTGTAAACCTGCCGCTTAGTTCATTTTTACAAAATTAGGCTTGCGGAGGGCCACACATCAGATAAGCCCCAGGGCCAAGGGCGTTTATGCGATTTATCATTATATGGCTTAGAGGGTGGGTCGCAATTAATTTATTAAAGATAAATTTTCAGTTCATAGCCTTCAAATAACGTTGAAATTAACAGAAATTGATTATAATCACATATGAAGGTGTTTCAATTTAAAACATATTTTTTTGCATTAAAAAAATAAATTTTTGGTAGTGGGAGGGGGCCTGAGAGAGCCTCCCCTATGCCCCTCCCCTGTATACGTCTCTGATCCCACCAATATGCGTTAGGATTCAGAGGGGCAAAGCTGATGACGACATTTTGCTGACAAGGGGGGGGGGTCAAAAATGGGTAAAAATTTGCTTACATAACACTTGAACGGCCCCTTTCACCTGTTGGGAATAGGTCCAAGAGCTAGATAATTTTTTAATTATGTAACAATCTCGTGTGTGTGATCGAAATGAAAAAAAAATAAACTAATCGAAGATAAAGTAAATAATTAAAAAATATAGATAAAATAAATAATTATTCTATAATTACTAAATACTGTATTTAGATTTTGACAGTATCTGTATAAAATTCTGTGATCTACACTGTTTTTCTACTAAATTGACGATATATTTACGTTCTTTTTAACTTTCTCAAAATTTTCTATATAATGTGTCGGTATCTGTCGTGTCAGGTGATCTGCACGTTATCGGCTGTGTTTATGTAATCCTCAGCATCAGGGTCGTAACTAGGATTTTTGTGGGGGGGGGGGGGGAGCAACGTGATTTTGCCGCCCCTACCACATCCGATGGGGGGAAAAAACGTAAAATTCGATGATTTTATAACGGTATTTTTGTTCCAACCTAAAACTTTGTCACCCTATAAATTTTGCCGCCAGTGCAGTTGCCCCATTTGCCTCTCTGTAATTAATTCCGGCCCCCCTCTCTAATTAGAAAACTGATTGCAGATGCCAGCCCTACACATAACAACCATTACACAGAAACAATCTTCACGGAAGGTTCACTAGACGTACACACACATTCCAACATGTACCAATTCGTTAGAAGTTCTGCAGAGGAATATGGAATATGGACGAGGTGCATGTCTGATTTAGTAGTAGTAGTAGTAGCATCAAGTACAGAAATGATGTTTGATAATCTAAGGGAGGATGATGTAGAACTCACATTTGCAAGCATAAATAAATTGCGTTAAAATGTCGGTGGAGCACTTTAATATTTTGTATGATCTCTTAGTCGCCAAACACTCACTGTGTGTGTGTGTGTGTGTGTGTGTGTGTGTGTGTGTGTGTGAAATTTTCCGTTAAAGGGTACAATTTTCCTTTCCGTTTCCGCGTTCGACAGATTCCGTTTTACCCAGGGTTTTTTAATATGTATTTTGGCATTAAAAAATCACGGGACCACGTTTTTTTTCCGTTGAATGCACAGGTTTCCACTTGATACAGGTTCCGTTAAAGACAGGTTTTACTGCATATATTTTTTCATATTTTCTAATCAGTTATACCGCGGATCATGATTTTTTTTTTATTTTAACAACTCTTCAAAGCATTTTTTGACATTATCTGTTTTCAGAATTTAACATGCACTCCTCAGCGAAATCATTTGATAGCTTAAATCAATTCCTCACTTAGCTTAAATCAATGTTTATTTCATAAAAAATTATATAATTGTCAAAAAAAAAGCCAAAAAGTTGTCGCCTATTGGCACCACATTTTTTCAAGTTTTTATTTTTCTCACATTCCGTTTCACACGTCTTAAAATGCATGCATATAAGCGTTTGTGTACGTTTGTGGAAACAAAATAAAGAATATGAATGGATTTCATCGAAATAGGAAACACGGGGTACAAATATAACTCATTTCTGTTTTGCAATTATTTTTGCAATAAATTATTCATTAAACGTAAAATATTTCAAAACAATTTGATTAGAGACGCGAAAATGCTTTTATTGCGTGTGTTTATGCTATTTAAAAACGCATTAGCTGCAACGGGTTCTCACCCACCTCGTTGAGCCTTTTGCCCGTTGTAGCGTAATATTTGTATTAAACATTAAAAAATACACAGGGTGTCCGGTAAGTGCTAGTGCGGTCTTCATCTCATCAATCGTCCATCATTGAGATGAATGATTTCAATTTAAAAAATGCTCAAAAAGAACCATTCAGAAATTACCCTGGATCAGTTTTGAGAGTGAAAATACGGTATGTTTTCGCCACAAAACAGAAAAATCTAAATTTTTATGCGTTCCCCTTGTCTTCTAACTTCTTATTAAAAAGTTGTTGCCCTCTATCGCCTGAGGCCAACAGAAAAAATTCCATGGTTTCTAATTGCAATATTCGCTACAAGACATTTTTGAATTCAATATGTCAGTAAAGTTATAAAATTATAGCAGAAACTAACGGAAAACGCTCCTTTTCCGCATTTATGCTGTCCTTACCTAACTTTCCTACGATTTTTGAATTCAAGTATCTCAGTGACTTAGAAACTTGTATTCTTTTTCTGGCCTCAGGAAACACAGGGCAACAGCTTTCTAATTGGAAGCTAGAGGACAGTAGAACCATATAAATCTTCAGATTTTTCTGTTTTTTTGACACTGTATTTTCACTCTGGTGAACTGGTGCAGAGTAATTTTTGAACGCCTTTTGAGCATTTTTTTTTAATTGCAATCACACCTCTACGACGGACAATTGGTGAGATAAAGACAACATTAGCACTTATGTGACACCTTGTATAATTCTTCATTTTGAACACATCCCTTGTCCGTCTTAGAAAAACAAACAAATAGAAATAATCACGAAAATTTTTAGAAGCCATGAATTTTCTCCTCTTTGGAATCAGATGTAGATAATACTTGATTTTGGAATCAAGTATCCGATCGGATTTTCTTTTGTTCGATTTCAGGTTTTAAAGCTCACATGACGCACAAAAGATGCATGAAATCCAGGGAAGAAATCCTCGAGTTGTTAAACAGCACCCTCAGCTACAGCGTCACGACAAGTAGTAGCTACGAACCGTATTTTAACACGTCGGCCATCTTGGAAAGCCTTCCTGTCTGCGATCTGCAGGAGGAACTGCAAAAGGTAATGATAAGAACTTTCTATTTTTTGCAGAGCTCTTGTAAGCACGAGACAATCTTTTCCAAACAGATGATGGCGTTATTCGCTAGGAGGAGCTAGTGGGGTAATGATACTCGAGTGACATGGTGGTAAGATGCTCGTCTACGGCCGTGAAGGTTGCCATCAGGTCTCAGGTTCGATCCAGGGAAAGATTAATACACACACAGAGATAAGATATTTTAACCTAACGAACTTGAGGCGACCACTGATAAATGGCACCTTCATTTCCAACCCAAGCTCGTTAATGGCGGTAAATTGCGTTTATCTATACGGCCGGAGTTGGTGTTTGGTGTTTGAGAGTGATGACATTATTTAATAATTCACTGTTGGAGTTGCCATAAATGTGTGCTCGCTACCCTTTCGGACATGACAGTAAAAATAGATCCTACGCGACCACTTTCAACTTTTTCGAATGTCTCTAGCTCCTCTTAGCGGATAACACCTTCGATCCCCTTCTTCAAGAGTAAAAAATATGCATGCGTACAAAAACTCCGCATCTATACTGTTAATCTCCATGCAAAACCGTTTTAAAGATGCCTATCATATATTTTGCAAAAATTTCCATATAGAAGCCACGAGCTTCTTAGAACATTGGACGCGTCGAAATTCGCGGGATCCATAAAATTCGCCTCTGACATTTCGTCCCCAAGACGTCCCCCAGCACATTCCGCCCCGGTCAGGTCCAAGTGAGTAGGCAAGTGACCACATGAGTGACCGTATCAATGAACAAATCAGATGCCGCGTGAGTGACCAAGCGAGTTGGTGAGTGAGAGTGGGTAAGTCAGTTGGTAAGGGGCCATTCAAGTATTACGTAAGCAGATTTTCAGCCATTTCTGAACCCCCCCCCCCCCTGTCAGCAAAATTTCGTCAGCAGCTTAGAATGTTTCATATCTTCAAAAAAAGGTGGTTGATGACGTAAGCAGCCTTCAAACCCCTTCCCCCCTTGTCATCAAAAGTCAGCAAATCCGGAACCCCTCCCCCCTCCTTGATGCTGACGTAATATTTGAATGAGATCCTAAGTGACAGCATGAATGACTGTAATAATGATCTCATGAATGACAGTATCAGTGACCATATAAATGACCGTATGCAAGACCATATATAAGTGACCAACTGAGTTGGCTGGTGACCATATGAATGCCCAAATAAGTGGGTGAGTGACCGTATGATTGACTAACTGAGTGACCTGGTGTGAGCGCGTGAGTGAGTCCTTCACACGGTCACTCAGTCCGTAACTCACCTATTCACTTGGTCACTCACCTACTCACACTTGCCCTTCCGGAGAGAAATTTCAAGGACGAAATATCGGGGCTGGATTTCCATAAACCGAAACACGCATGCGTGAAATAGGGTCAGTCAATTTCTTCAAATTAAATGGCAACTTATATCACCACTTATTTTGCATCAGCGCATGCTAAGTGAGCATGAGTGACGAGACAACGATTTGTAAGTTATGTTCTTCGACCTTTTTTCGCCGTAGAGGTATAGTTCCAATTTAAAAAACGCTCAAAATGTGTTTAAAAATTACCCTGTACCCGTTTTGAGAGTGAAAATACAGTGTGTCACAAAATAAGAAATCCAGATTTTTCTATGTTTGCCCCGCCCCCTCCTCTAACTTTTAATTTAAAAGTTGTAGCCCTGTCTCTTCTGAGCCCAACTTCCATGTTTCTAAGTGAAATATTCACTGAGATATTTGAATTCGAAAGTTGGGGAAAAGTGGGGAAACAACAGCATAAATGAGAGAAAAAAGCGCTGTCCATTAGTTCATGTTGTTCTTTACCAACTTTCCTCCCATTTTTGAATTCGAATATTTCACTCAGAAACATGGTAATTTTTTGGCCTAAGGCGAGACACAGGGCAGGTATTTTTCATACTGGAACCACATCTGTACGACGAACGCTTGATGAAATAAAGACCGAATCAGGACTTACAGGACACCCCGTATAGGAAATGGGGGAAAACCGCATCATTTTACCATTAAGTGTGTTGGTTAGGCAGGTGGGGCCCGACTAGTTTTGACATCGTTGTTGTCGAACTTTTACTTCTACTTAACTCTTAAATTGCTCCATTCGCTTTTAGATAATGGCCTTCGTGGTCTGCTCAATTGCGTACTAGTGATTTCAATCGCATAACATCGTAGCTTGAGATTAAAACCTTAAAATTATGTATAGATGGTACATGAATATATGTTTTACACTCCCTTTTGTTTTTTTCTATTTCTCTGAAAAAATCGGGTTTATTTGTGATTTTTAACGGTAAGGTGTGTCCCAAAATATAAAGCCCCTAAAAAATTCATGTTCGGTTATATATTTTCAACGTCCAATAAATTTTCCGTTGTTCCTTATAATGTCAAACACTCGTCTAGGCATCGATTCAACAAGTTTTTGGCAATGCTGCAGAGGAATATCTTGCCATACTTTGAAGATCGCCCGTTCAAGTTCTGAAACACTGATGTACTGTTTGCCACGCTCATGCACTTCATGTGACACTGTAGCCACTCACGTGTTTTCCATCGCATTAAGGTCTGCAGAACATTCGAGCCAGTCCATCACTGGAATCTCACTTGCAAGGAATCATTCCCAGGTCAAATTTGCATTTTGAGTGGGTGCATTGTCGTGTTGAAATTGAGCTGTGGAGCCATTTTGACATTCGAAAAATGAAATTAGATACTGATTCAACAGTTCCTGATATGTCTGAGCATTCAGACGTTCAGATATTTTATCATTTCTGTCACACCGCGGTCATTTTCTGTACACGAGGGCTAATTTTAGACCGGGACCTACAATTTATTGCCGATTCCAAACGGCAGGCTTGTTTTTTATACTCATCGAGAAGTTGGTGCCCTGACCCCTAGATGGGGGACACACTGAGGTAGCAATTTTTCCTGCTGTCATGTCGCCGTTTCTGTTGTACCCATGTGTCAGGAAAGTTTTCTGACAAGGACGAACCGGGTATAGAACTCGCAACACCTCTAAACATCCTTTGGTACTTTTGGCAAGTATCTTATCGACCTGGGCTGCCGCGCCCAGATACAGCGGAAACGGCTAAACTGCACTTTCCCACTAGCATTGAACTCACCCCAGACGATTGCACCTCCGCCTCCTTATTGACGCTTAAGGTATCTTAGTTTTCGTTCTTTCTGATATCATGCCAATAATATTTCTAGCCATCTCTGGACAGTCCAAACTGAGCTTTTTTTTCATCACTCCAAATGACATTATGCCACTTGGAAGTCCATGACATATGATATTTCTCCCAACGAAATCTTTCCTGTTATGATGCTAAGTTTTGAAAAGTTTTAATAAAAGCTAGGTATTTATACAAGGTATACAGAAGACTGGATGTTGTTGTTGTGAAGATATTTATTATTTGAGATGTTAATTTTTTTTAAGGTATTTATGTTATATAGCATTCCTTAACAAAATAAACTTATATTTAAGGAAAACCCCGAAAAGTACAGGTTTCGCTACCATTTTGGGACACACCTTATTTGTTATTCTATTGAATCCAAGTAAAGTTCGAATTAATGCCAAGTATCTTCTATAAAAGAAAAACACATAAACGCTAAACTCTGTTATTGGGATTAAAGGGGATTTTTTTTTCTCTCTCAAGCAATAAAAGAAACATATTTTTGGCTATTTACGCAATTAAAGGGTCGAAGTGTGTTTCGTAGTACTGGTCAATATCACCGTAAGATATTTAGAAATGAAAATTATATTGAACCTACTCATCGAATTTTAATTAGCAAGAAAGTTATTATTCAGGAAGCTGCTGTTCAATTTGTGTAACACACCATGGAATATAACAATAACCGCTAAATATAGCTGTTGGGTATGAGAAGTGAATAGTTTTTTTAAGGGGAAAATTTGAAGAGAATATAGAAGTGAATAAAGTCTAAAAAGAAATATGAGTAAAAATGCACGATTATGGCCTTTTTGACAACCATATTTTTATGGGCATCTTTTTATCAGCCACCTCGTTGGGCATTTTGCCTGTTGTGGCGTTGTATTTGTATTTGTATTTGTATTTGTGTTTTTCCTGCTTAGCTTTCTTTCGGTTTTCTTACGCAACCTAAGAAAGGGTTTTCTTGTTAGATTTGTTAAGGCAGGAGTTCTCAAACTTTTTTCAGCCGCGGACCCCCTGTTACCTATTCAATGCTTATCCGCGAGCTCCACTGACTCCCCCAGAGCTGTTGTTAAACAGCTAAATATTTAACAATGAATATTTTCGAAAAACCTTTGTCAGGGTGACCGTTCCGTGGCGCCCTTGACAAAGGTTTGAGGTGCACAGTTTGATAACCCCTGTGTTAAGGTATTCAAAGAAAAATTTGAGAACTTCGACACTTACTGCCAAGTTTTATAATTGTTATCTTTCTCATGACTGCTTGCTTATAAAAAAAGATGACTTACCGTCTTTGAAATTAAATAGACCATCATTGTGCCTATGACGGAGAAGATTAGAGCACGGAGTGGAGTGCTCGGTGCTTCGAATAGACGTTGTCTTTTGGTGAATTCCTTCTTAAGCCGAGTTTTCATAGGAGCAGGTTTCTACAGCCCGCGCAGCGTAAAAATGCTGATTGGTAAAAAAAACCTGAATTTCAGGTTTTTAACCAATCAGCGTTTTCACGCTGCACACGGCGCAAAAGTTCTACTCCTAGGAAAACCCGGCTTTACTCGAGATATCGAGGAGGAGCCTAAAAGTATCCTGAACGTAAAAAAAACCCTGTGCTAGAAGCACGGTAGACATAATTATCTAAGGATTATGAAAAAAGAAATTACCAATTCCAATATACTGAGTGCTGATAACTGTCAATGGTTGTGACATCTTTGTAATTATTGAATCTCCTTTGTTTATTTCGAATGAATATATAACAATTTTTCTTTGAATATTTTGAATTTCCTTTGTAATTATAGTAGGATTATTTAGATTGAAAGAATCCAAATAACCGTATCTATTACGGTAAATGTGATAAATGCAGGTATTGTACATAATAACTGGTTATTATGCATACTTACCAAACATTTTGGTAAGTTTGATAAATTTTCTTAAATTTATTACTTTTGTCGGTGATTGCCTCTTGGCTAATGATATATATGAGTACATAATTGTTATTTAAATAAAATTGAAATTGGTTATGCATAGTACTCAAGTGTCGTTGATAAATTTGACAAGTACTAAAACATTATCACTTTTACGGGTGATTACGCATAATGCCCAAGCGTCGTGTCATTGATAAACATGTAAATCTTACCATGTGATATGCTATACATAATTCACACATGTATTGTATCATTATATCGGGATACGATAGTAAAATTTGTCATTATATCGGGGTACGACTATATTCATCACATATTCTCTAGACTCATTAGGAATTTTTTCATATTTATCAAATTCATCAATTACACTGAAGTATTATGCATAATCACAGATAAAGGTGATAAATTTCGTGTATTTATCAAATTTACCAACGACACGTGCACATTATGCATATTTACCGGTAAAAGTGACAAATTTATCAAACTTCTCAAGACGATTGGTAAGTATGCATAATAACCAGTTATTACGAATAATAACCGATTTATCACATTTATCGTAACATATCAATCCTAACAGTACCAGCTTACTTACTATACAGGGTGATTCAGAAAATCATCGCCAAAATGGAAGGGAAATTCAGGCATTCAATAACAATATCGAAAATCACATGGGCGCGCAACGCCATCCGAAGCCGCTACCGGGAGTTGTTGCGATACACACTTTTAAAGCAATTCCGAACTCAGCAAGCATTAAGTCGCAATTCTGACAACATAAATACATTAGGGGGCCACACATACACTCAGAACAAGCAGTCCGGCATGTACCGACTCGTTCGAAATTCCAGAGGGTAATGTGTACGAGATGCATGTACAGTTAAGTAGTTATTTATTTATTTATTCACGTCTCAACAGGCAAGGTTTGCCCAATTACAGAGATGGACAAGAGAAGAAAAATACAAAAACACAAATACAACAAACTACAAAAAACGAGTGGAACAATAGAAATACATACGGAAAAGCAGTGAATATTCAATACTGACACATAACTTTTAAGAAATTCTCTTATACTTGAATTGAACATATCGGGTTTCACATCGCACTGATTATATATATTGCACATCTCAAAAATAGGGGACCGTCGTAAAATATTTGTTCGGGGTTTAGGGAGGCGAAAAGTTCGCCGAACAGGCCTATTTCCAATTGGCACAGAAAAATGAACAAGTTGAAGAAGGTAGCAATCATCAATTATATTATTGATAATTTTACACAGAAAGCGAAGGTAACTTCTTCTTCGGCATTCCAATGATTGGAAATGGAAAAAACGTCGCAGTTCAGTTGTACTTACGCCATTGATGTAGACGTGAAATTGCCTGCAAAACATGTAACGTAGAAATCTATTCTGGACTCTTTCTAGAATTAGTGAGTCTAGATTGTCGTGAGGACTCCATATAATAGTGCAGTACTCCAGTTTCGGGAGTACATAAAGTACTGAAAAGTGTCGCGATTGATTTGAAATTATTGCTGCTCCTCACAACAAATCCTAGCAGTTTTAAGCATTTAGCAAGCGTGCCGTCCATGAGAAATTTCTAACGAATCTGTACATGTCGGAAAATGTGTTGTGAGTGTATGTGTGCCCCCCCCCCCCTAACGTGTTTAGAGATGGAGTTTTAGTCACAAACTATGAAGTCCGTTTGCTTAAGGCAGGGGTCTTGAACGCATAGCCAGCAGGGCACACAAAGCCCTCGGATGCTTTTTTTTTTGGTGCCTCGCAGACGAAAAAGCTTACATAATTACAGAATTTCTTGCAATGAAAAAATTTATTCCAGAATTGGTGAAAGAAGTTATTTTCAAAGTCACTTTTTTATAGAAAAAAAAATTCAGTGTATCCATGAAAAATAACCTTAGAGAGAATCAATGAGAGAAATAATTTTAGAATTAATGCAAGAGGTAATTTTAGAATCAATGAGAGAAACGATTTCATAGTTTCTGAAAGTAATAATTTTAGAATTGGTGGGAAAAATTTCCTGATTCTCATGAAAATTCATAATTAATGAAAAATATTTTCAGAGTAATTGAAAGAAACATTCCTAGAATATTGAAAGAAAAATTTCCAGAATATTAAAAAAAAACAATTTCAGAATTAAGGAAAATTCATATTTCCTGAAAATTTAATTTCAGAGTTAAAGAAAACATATTTTTTATTAAAAAGTAACCTTGGAATCATAAATTCATTAATTTATAATAAAAATAAATTCATAAAAAATAATTTTAGAATTTATTGGAAAAAAAATAACTTCAGAAATAAAGGGGGAAAATAGTTTCAGAATGAATTTAAAAATAATTTCAGAAATATACTTATATTTTATCAAATATATTTCACCCTCTCCCTTTTTTTCCCCGTTGGGATGCAATACTTAATCGCAGATGGAACTCGTGCACATTCCCCTGCGAATTTTCAATGAATCGGTACATTCCGGAACATGTATGGCGTGCGTATGGCCATAATGTATATTCTGAGTTCATATAGTATTTATATGGTGTCAGAATTATGTGTGTTTCGTGTGTGCTGCCAGTCTCCTTCCATATCTTTTGAAATGAAAATGGCCGGTGATCGAATTTTCATGTTATGTAAGTGTTGATGGTTTCAGCCTCCTCTTCCAAGATTCTACCAACAAAACCCACGAGTTCATCGATCCAAGCGCACAGTATTCCAGCTCGGAATAAATACTATCCACGGAAAAGCAGGCATTCATTATAAGTTATGTGTTTGCTAATAATTTTGGCATTTCATTTCTATTTTACGTGATCGAGGGAATTAAGAAAAAAACCAGAAACTTTTTGATTCGTTTACCTCTGGTATTTGCACGGTTCAAACACATACATTAGTCTCTTTCTCTCTGGGAAAACACGATCTGAATAACGCGACCCTTGAGTTTTCTCGTCATTTTATTTGAGGCTATGCGTGAATGAGAAAATGTCATCAATCAGTTCATGTTGCGTGTCGCGCATGAAAGGGGCAAGGGCGCCCCCCCCCCCCCGAGAGACGGGAAAAAGAAAAAAGCTATTATATAGATGGATATTTTTTTTTTCTTTTAATGTCCATGTGCAAAATGAGATTGGAATATGTGGTCTCTGTTTTTCTCATTTATTTCAACAACGCCCTTTTTTTTTGGGGAGGTTCTTTTCTCATTTAACATCGCATTTTTTTTTTTCATTTATATGTTTTGGATTACCGCATTTTAACATACAAGTAACCCCTTTTCGCAAAAAATTTGGTCCCAAAAATATAGGAGGAGGGGGGGGGGTGTCTTATACATGGAAAGTGTTGCGGGGAGGAGAGGTTATGCCTCCCCCTTAGTTGGTAGGGGCCTCGTGATCGTATAGGACAAAATAAACTCAAAACACAATTAAGTCAAATCGAAACTAGTCGAGAGAGAGAAAATAGCTTTTATACAAGTAATTATTAAGTTATATTTTTAGACACATATAATATTCATTCACTTGTACTGATTTTCAGGCGGCAATTATTATAATTTCTTAGTAAGATCTCGATTAACGTTAAAAGCTACGTACCAGGCAGTGATGGTAACTCGTGGGAAATTTCCCATATTCGTGGGCAAAATTGGTCCACATGGGAGATTTCTTGGAGTTTGTGAGAAATTTTGAGAGTTCATCAAACAAAAGAATTTTTATTGAAAAAAAATATAAATGCAAAACAATGATGCATAATTCCACCGATAGATGGCAGGACAATTTTCGGAATGTGTGGGGAAAAATTTAGTCGAAAGGGAAATTTTTTCGATGGAAATTTTGCTTGACAAGGTTACCATCACTGGTACGAGGCTTGGGTTAGAAAAAGGATATTCACTACATCAGTGGTTCTCAACCTTTTTTTGTCCATGGCCCACTTTCAACCATTTCTCATTACTATGGCTCCCCTCTTGCGCGAACATGAATAATTTCCTACCCCCTCCCCCGTTTTTCCATTAGAAGATAGTTATTCAAAAATTCTCTGAAGTATATAAATATGTTTGAATTTAATTTGATTAATTTTTAATTTATGAAAATAACGAAAGAGCAAAATAAACGTAATAGAATACAGTAAAAAAAAATTAAAATAGAATAAATTATTTTCAATCAATGTAAATTCCGCGCTTGAAGACGACACAATGTCATCAAGTTACTGTACATACAAATACAACGCCACAACAGGCAAAATGCTCAACTAGGTGGCTAAGAAAAAGATGCCCATAAAAATATGGATGTCATATATTCCAAAAATATAGCAATCCAATTAAAAATGCAATTAACAAAAATTATAATCAATATATACACATGATAAAATACTATACAATGCCCATAAAGAATACTTATGGTTGTCTTATTTAAGAATGGATAGCTTCTCGATTTACCCCAACATGTTTATCGTATTTCTTTTTAAACGTGTCAATTGTATTACAATTTACTACCTCCGGGGGTAAGCTGTTCCATTTATTAACAACCCTATTAAAGAAAAATTCCCTGCGACACCATAACCTTGCATTGTCCCTCACCAATCGATATTGGTGTCCCCTTGTAAAAGCAGTCGATTGGCGGTGTACAAAAAGTTCATGGTCCATCCCATTGAAAATTTTGAATACTTCGATCATATTTCCTCGACACCTGCGTTCATCCAATGTAAACATATTCAAAAAATGAAGTCTCTCTTCATAACTCAAGCCCCGTGTGCCAATAAAGACACGCGTAGCTCTTCTCTGCACCCCTTCAACCAATCTATGTCCCTCTCTAGGTATAGTCTCCAAAACCCTACAGCATACTCCAGTCCAGGGCGAACTAAGCCTCGAAAAAGCGAACCATGCAACACCCGTATGTCGAATATCATTATCTCCATTAAAAACCGACGCAAAAAAGTCATTGAAAGCACTACACATGCCTACATGGCTCTCTATGCTAGAGCCTCCTATCGAGAGGGGGCCAACCATCCCCTTACATTCATTATTGACGTATCGAAAAAATGATTTTGGGTCAGAGATAATGTTATCTGCCAACCTAGATTCAACTTACTTTTTACTATCCTTTATAACCCCCTATCCCACTCTCTTCAACACTCTTCTTTTATCAGTAAACAATACAGTAACGTCGTCCACTTTTATACTCTCTGAATGCTCTTTTCTTTTCAAGATAAAGGTTCCGCACGCTATCCGTGAACCATAGAGGGTGCGATGTACAAACACGCTTTTTTCGAACAAAGGGTATGACGTCGTGCAAAGCAGAGGACAGCTTCGTACTAAATTCTTCCCATTGACTTACCACCCCTACTGATTCCAACCGGTCTTTGAAAATTTCCGCTAACCTTCCTCTCAAAACATCAAAGTTAGTTCTTCGAAAACAAGGAACCAGTCTTTTGTTATCAACCTTACCCGAGGAAAAGTTACAGTGAAATCTGACGATACGATGATTACTGGAAGAAAATTCTTTCCCCCACCGAAACATGTTCAACAAGATCCTCAGATCTAGTAAGAACTAAATCCAAAATAGCAGTACCCCTACTGGCTTCTGATACATGCTGATATAAAACATTTTTGAGCACCAACTTAAGAAAGTCTCTTTCATACTGATCTCTAGATGAAAGGTTCACCCAATCAATACCTGGGTAATTGAAATCCCCTAGTATGAGAACCCTCTTACGCTTACACATGTAGGAAAATTCATCATGGATGAAATTTGTATTATTTCAAATTAGTTTATTTTTGTGAAAATGATTATGGTTTCGCTGAGAAAATGTCAGTTGTAGCTTCCGTGCCCGAGTGGCGTGGTGGTAAGATGCTCGTCTACCATCGTGAAGGTTGTTGTCAGGGTCCCGGGATCGAACCCAAGGGAGGTAAGTATAGTAGATAAGATATTTTCCCAAAACGAACTCGGGGCGACCACTGATAGACAGCGCCTTCACTTCCAACCCATCTCACTAATGGCAGTAAATTGCAATATAGCGATATGGCCAGAGTTGGTGTTTGGTGAAGTAGTTGTAGCTTCCAAAATACGCATTCTTGTAGTGATAAAAATCGCAAAAAGTGGTAGCAAGCAGTTTTATTAATTTTATTCTCTTCATGCGGATAAAAGTAGTTAAGAGTAGCCACACAAATTAATCACAATTGAAAAGTTCAACCTTTCAATCGTTTTCAATAATGTATCAAGGATATAGGTTCATGTTGTAACCATACTATGAACTTAAAAAAATGAACTAAAATACGTGTGAAAAATTTTTAAATATTTGTTGGAAACATTCATTCCAGAGAAATCATGTACGCAGTCACAGGGCCGGATTAACCATTAAGCAAAATTAGCACGTGTTTAGGGTATCAGTACAAAAATTGGTAGCCGCTGTGGTGGTCGAGTGGTTACAGTGACGGACTCGCGATGCGAGGATCCGGGTTCGAACCTCACAGTGGTGGTCGGCTGAAGTTGGTTTTCTGTGGTTCCCAACTTCAAGGCGCAAATGCGAGCCGATCTCCCTGTTAAAAAGTCTCGCCACAGAGAGCAACAGACCTACAACGATAAATCATTCAATCATAACACTTCACTCATGGTTAGAAAAACTGGTGGCAGATGGCAGCACTACACATAACAAGCATTACAGAGAAACAAAAAAAAACTTCACGTCAGGTTTCACTACACGCACACGCACATTCCCGCATGTACCGATTCGTTAGGGGTTCCGGGGGGGGGTTTGTTTGCGGGGTGTAGCAGTAGTAGGTAGGGCCTCCAAAAAATGGCTCGGGGATCCATGATGTTCTTAAGTCAGTCACCTCGTTGGGCAATTTGCCTGTTGTGGCGTTGTATTTGTATTTAAAAGGGGCATCACAAAAAGATATCATATGGTATTTTTTTTAATGCGCGATTTTTTTTTCAACATCGATCATCCGATAGAAGATCCTAAAATTTTAAGAACACTTGATTGTATTTTTGAAGATCATTGTTACAAGAATGACACAAAAGATGAGAAACTAATAATATTGCAAACTAGACTTCACATTATTGCTGAGTTTTTGATTAGCTTTTCACAATTTTCATAAAGTACGCCCAGGGCTGTCTCTTAACATTATCACACCCCCACATACAAAGCGATTTTTCTGAGAGAGGCACTACAACCTAGCTGAAAATTCCTACCTACCTATTTGCATATTTACTCTTGAAAAACGGAACCAGATCTAATTGTCACTTGACACCCCGGTGCCAGAAGTGCCCAGATGGGCCCCATGCAGTAAACCAAGTTCTACAGAATAAGGACATGATTTTTGTGGATCAATTGTGTAGTTTGATCTATAGAAGTAAAAGAAATACTACGAGGTGTAAATTAAAAACTTGAAAACGTATCTAAAAGAAAAATACCCAATATATAACGGTGGTTCGTCAGAAATAAGGTGACTACTGGCAAGGCGGAAACTGGATACCGGGTTAGCCGGGGCAACCACTCATTTAGGCACCCCCCCTCGTAATGCTGAAGGTTAGGTTGAATGATGAAATTTGCGTCCCTTTTTGTGATGCGCCCGGGGCACCAGATCCACCTGCTTTCCCCCCCCCCCACTACTGCTGGCCCTGCCTATTGGTAATATTATGGCCATTCCAAGATTCAATGGGTTCTCCTTGGAGTGTTGTTAGTCTTTATCTCATCAACCGTTCGTCGTGGTGCTGTGGTTCTAATTCTAAAAATTCTCAAAATGTGACCAGAAATCACCCTGTACGAGTTTTGAAGCTGAAAATACAGTGTACACAAAATAAAAAAATTTAAATTTTTATACGATCTCACCCCCCCCCCCCCCATCCTCTAACTTCCAATTAGACAGTTGTTGCTCTTTCTCTTCTGAGCCCAACAAACAAATTACATGTTTTTAATTGCATTATTTCAAATTCAAATTTATTTTATTTAAGATTTTTAAACGCAGTTACAAAACGTTTAGGGGCTAAGCAATCCTGTGAGCCCGCAAAACAATATCCGATACATATCTGTCGGCATAAATAATAACGAGAGAAAAAAAAGAAAGAAAAAAAACACACATACATATAACACCAAGAAATAAGTGGCAACAGGAATGGAATCGATAAACAAAAAAATTAGGCTTTTAGCAGCGTATGCAAGATAACAAACGATTACATTACAATATCAAACAGATAATTTAAATCTTCTTGAGTTAACAACCAAGACTTTAAATTGATAAAAAAAGATGTACATGAAGTTTGTTCTTTTATTAACTGAGGACGTAAATTAAATATTTTGGGAGTTATATAAAGGAAAAATTTTTGGAAACGCGTTTTATTTGGCCTTTTTATTCCCTGAGATATTTAAATTCAGAAATCGGAGACAAGTCCGGGCTTAGGAGAGGTTCGCGGCCAAATGCAAAAAAAAAAATTGCGGCCCCCCCTCAAATTTTTTTTTATGTAGTTGCTCCCCGACTTACAAACTTTTCGAGTTACGAACGTAAATCTTGAAGGGGAAATTTTTTTTCACGAAGAACAAATATTCTATTACACTCTTTTTTTTTCATTATTTCAGGAACGCGTTGATAGTCACTGGATCGTAATCAAACACGATCCATTGAGAGGGAATGGCATTTAAATTAGTTTTACAAAATTCATAAATTATTAATAATAATTAGCGCGTGGTCCAACTGCTGACACTTCATCGTGGCTCGAACCATATTGAACAGACATAAATTTTTGTCATACTTTTAAAGTGCTTCATCGTCAAATATACGTTTCAATTCGATAACTTTGATCATTTTTCGAATTTTTATCGATGTTTTTGTTTAATTAATGTAAATTAATAGGAGTAAAGGAATCAAGTACTGGAATTCCATGACCCCCGCAAGAGTGGTGCTGACAGGCAGGATCGTCGTAATAGCATCATAGGCCCCCGAGCCAAAGGATTTTCTGGAGGCCCTACCTGAAAAATTCTCGAAAAATTCGTAAATTGAATCTGGTAACCCTATCTGAAGACCACATAACCCGTATTTTCACTTATTTGTTCGATCATCCATATTGTCCGAATGTTTTTGTGGAAAGAAATATTTTATTTTTCTACATAAAAAAAATCGATTATTGCAAATGTACAATTTTTGTTACCAAAATTTTCGTCTCATAAAAAAATTTTATGCCAAAAAATAACAAAGAGAACTCTCTAATCTCTCTTTCATCATCGCATGAGTTGCCTGAAATTTCGAGATTAAATGGTAGCACCAACAGTATATAAATCAAGCTTCCGGAGAGAGTATGACGTCAACGGTCTCCGCCTCGGCAGTGCTGAGAACGGTGTCCCCCAACATCTTTCGTCGGAACATCACGTGACTCGGCGAAAACAAACACGATCCCCCCTTACTTTCTTATGGCATAAATAGGAGTTTAAAACAATAAATTAAAAAATAATTTCAGCATTGACGAGATAATTCCAAAATTAATGAAAGTTATAATTTCAGCATTAAAGAAAGATAATTTCGGCATTAATGGAAGAAAATATTCTAGAATTAATGTAAAAGATAATTACAGCATTGATAAAAGTGATAATTCCAAAATTAGTGAAAGAATTAATGAATGAGATAATAATAAAATTAATGAAAGATAATTTCAGAATGAAGGAAAGAGATAATTTCAGAATGAAGGAAAGAGATAATTTCAGAATGAAGGAAAGAGATAATTTCAGAATGAAGGAAAGAGATAATTCCCAAATTAATGAAAAATAGATAATTCCAAAATTAATGAAAGAGACAATTCCAGAATTAATGAGATATAATTTCAGAATCAATGAAAGATATAATTTCAGAATCAATGAAAGATATAATTTCAGAATCAATGAAAGAAATAATTTCAGCATTAATAAAAGAAATAATTTCAGCATTAATGAAAGAAACAAATCCAGAATTGATGAAAGCAATTATTTCAGAATTGATGAAAGCAATTATTTCAGAAGTAATGAAAGAAATAAAATGATTAATAGAGGAAATAATTCCAGAATTAATGAAAGAATATTCAAGAAATGATGAAAGAAATTATTCCACATTAATGAAAGCAATGAGATTCCGGTATTAAATAAAAATAATTTAATCTTTTTTCATCTCTCTTTAGATGAGTTCTTCTCTCTATCCTTTTTTTAAATCTCTAAAACCCAATATTTAGAGACCGAACTGTACATTTCTTTGGAAAAATTGCCAAGCGGGAAGTTTGTTTTGAACGAGTGACGTCATTTCCTTGCATTTGATGTCGCTGCAGTCGCTCCTTCCTGTAATATATTATCTCTGTCGTCTGCTTCTCTCCAGGTTGTTTTGGGCGGCTCCTTGTGTCCTGAAAAAATTACTGAACTGACTGTTCGAACTACCAGTTCTGTTTGTGAGCTTAGCTTGTAGGGAACCAAACAAACCGTCTGTCGTCTGCTCATTAAGAGGTTCTTTGTTTTGGACGTGTCCTTATGCTCAAATAAAATAACCGAACTTTCAGTTTGAACTTCCAGTTCAGTTTATGAGCTTTGTTCATAAGGAACTAAGCGGAATAAGGAATATAGTTTTTTTACTTTAAGCTTCATCGTCACCTCAAGAGTCACTTTTAAATCTGACGTTAGATGGCAGCACATTACTATAAAGTGGAGTGTAGAAAAATTCACTTTTTACGATCTTACCTGTTGTCTGCTTGTGTGGAGGTCTTTTGTTTTTGATGTCTCCTTGGGTCTTGAAAAAATTACTGAACTGGAAGTTTCATCTTTCGTTACAAGCTTTGTTTATAAGGAGCAAAGGTGATGAAGAATTTAGTTTTTGTATACCTGAGCTTCGCTATCACCACATAAGGCACTTCTAATTTTGAAAATTGGTAGCAGCACCAACAATATTTTTAAAAATGAATTTCTTAAAGTATTCTAGAGTATTAAATATTAATTTTAATTCCCTTAAAATTGTTAGTGCCATTGTGAATTCGCGGCGAATGCTACAAGGCAAAAAAAAAACTGCTTTGGCGGCGAAACATTTCGAGTCACCCAGTATATACGGGTTTTGTCATTGCATAAAGCAGACAAAACTGTTCATGTGAACATAATAATGATTCATTATCAGGATTTCAAGCCCATCGGAAAATATAAATAAGGGGCCATTCAAGTATTACGTAAGCAGATTTTCATCCATTTTTGACCCCCTCCCCCCCCCCCCGTTGTCAGCAAAACACTGATCCCCCTCCCTCCCCTGTCAGCAAAATTTCGTCAGCAGCTTAGAATATTTCATATCTTCAAAAAGGGATGGTTGATGATGTAAGCAACCTTCAAACCGCCACCTCCCCCCCCCCCCTTGTCATCAAAGGTCAGCAAATCCGAAACCCCCTCTTAGGGGCCGTTCAAGTATTACTTCATCATCGATGGGGGGGGGGGGGAGGGGTGTTTCCGATTTGATGACTTTTGATAACAAGGGGGGAGGGGGGGGGCCTTCATGAGATAAAGGCCACAATAACTTCAAAAGGCATCCTCTGCAAATATGTCAAAAGTTGCTCAAAATGTGTTCTCATCGCCGAAACTTGTTTTAGAGTGACAACAGTGACTTACTTCTTAATAACAGTGAAAGCATTCTTAACAATAATAACCAGAAAATATTTTTGACAACAAGGAGTTTGAAGAATTCTTGACCACGGTGACTAGGAATCATTTTTGACAAAATAAAATGAAAGAATACTGGCCCACAACTACTTGGAAGTATTTTTGACAGCAATGAATTTTGAAACAATTCTAAACAACAAGGTTTTAATATTCTTAGCAACGATATTTTCAAGAAGTATAACCGACAGCAATGTTTCCAGGAAGTATTGGCGACAACAATATCTTCAGCAAGCATCGGCGAAAACAATATCTTCAGCAAGTATCACCGACAACAATATCTTCAGCAAGCATCGGCGAAAACAATATCTTCAGCAAGTATCGCCGACAACAATATTTTCAGGAAGTATCACCAACAACGTTTTCAGGAAGCATCACCGATAACAATGTTTTCAGGAAATATCATCGACAGCAATGTTTTCAGGAAGTATTGGCAACAATATCTTCAGCAAGTATCACCGGCAACAATATCTTCAGCAAGTATCACCGGCAACAATATCTTCAGCAAGTATCGCCAACAACAATATTTTCACGTAGTTTCACCGACAACAATGTTTTCAGGAAGCATCATCGACAGCAATGTTGTCAGGAAGTATTGGCAACATCTTCAGCAAGTATCGCCAACAACAATATTTTCAGGAAGTATTGTCGACAACAATTTCTTTAGGAAAGCATCGCCAAAAACAATGTTTTCTGGAGGTATCGGTGACAACGATGTTTTTGAAATTCTTAGACTTAAACTTTTTTGTGAACTACTCTTGACAACGATGGTTTCAAAAGTATTCTCGACAACAGTTACTCCAAAAATAATCTCGATAGCAATGTCTTTAGAATGTGTTCGTGATATTCCGGACAGCAAATATTTTTTTGTTCTGTTAGAAACTGGTTTTGATAACAATTAATGCAATCGTTTACTAAACACCATAATATACGGAGAATATTTTTCCAATAATCCAATAATAGGTAGAATATTTCCTAACAATAGAGTTCTCTATAAATTCAATATTCTCAATGAGAATTGACTTCTTGTGGAAAAACGGTATTTTCTTTCTTTTTTTTTGTAAACGAAACTCTTTGATGTCTCTAATAGAAATGGATCGAGCTGGAAACGAAATTATTTCAGACACGTTGGTTGCAATACGAAAATCGAGAGCTTCAGAAATCCGATACGGTTTAGAGCCAAATTTCCGGAGCTCTCGATCGAGTGTTTGAAAATGACGAGAAGCAACGTCTTATCATGTTTCAAGACAAATTTCGCGATCAAGTTCCACTTCTATCGAGAGTTTCACCAACCAAATGCAGTTGAACTCGGTTATAACGACTTCGGTCGTAACAGCACCTATTATAACGTCAATAACTGGCGGTTCCGACTGACCTCCATAGAGTTAATGAACCTAGCTTACAACGTCAATGAAAATGCAACGACCTCGGATATAATGACACAGTTTTTTGCCTTTTTTTTTTTGTAATCAAAATCTGTGTGATAATATGACACGTATACGGAACATTTCGTAATTTTGGCCTTCAGGCTCCTTTTTTTTCTGCTTAAAAAAGTCCCATCGTTTCAACGAAGCTCAGTTTAATTCATAACCCTTACTAAAATTGGGGAAGAAGACGATTTGTGCAATAAATGCATAGTATAAAATTATATTATGGTAATTACCACAATAAGAGTATTACGGTTATGAAGTACGTATTATACGTAATAAATTATTATGCGTAAATAAGAGTATTAATCTAACATAAATATATTTTCCGTGCTTTTATATTTTTTCTCCCCGTGAAATACATTTTAAATCACTGCAGAATCGCTGCAGCGCTCCATTTCTCGCCAAGAAGAGAAAAGAATTGACGTATAAATGAAAATTGGCAATTTCGGCTGACAATTAGCAACATTTTTTTAGTGACAAGTGGCGGTTTCCTGTGTTTTATGACCCCGATTTCCCGTACTTTTCCTAATCAAATATGGTCACACTAATCATAGTTTTAAACAACAAATTCATGCGCAGTATTTTGATTGAATTTGATTATATTTTTCCTACTCAAAATGTCTTGAAAACTTGAATCTTGATTGTAACGATACCTTGGTTATAACGAAAAAATTGCGCGGAATATTCGGTGTCGTTATAACCGAGTTGGACAGCAGGTTCATGCAACCTAACGTCATACGCTTTAGTGACGGAATAATAATGAAAATATTTCTGAGATTTTTGGGTATGGACGCTTTTTCTTCAGCCGTCAAGCTTGAGCAGTAGTTCTTCAGTTCAACAGGCCTACAACGGTAAAATCTTCAAACATTACACGTCACTCATAGTTTGAAAAACACGTGGCAGATGGCAGCACTATACGAGCATTACACAGAAACAAGCTTCACGCTAGGTTCACAACAAGAAACACGCATATCCCACGCATATACCAATTCGTTAGAAGTTCCGCAGAGGAATTTGGACGAAATACATGTGTGGTTTAGTAGTAGTAGTTCTTCCCCTCAGCTTGCAAAACATATCTATATATATATGTATATGTATAGATATGTATATATATCTGCCGCTGCGGTGGTCGAGTGATCATAGTGACGGACTCGCATAGCGAGGACCAGGATTCGAACCCCACCTTCGCCACAGTGGTAGTCGGTTGAAGTTAGTTTTCTGTGGTGTCCAACTTCCAGGCGTGAATGCGAATCGATCTCCCCCATTATAAAAAGTCTAGCAACAGGCCCACAACGGTACAAATATTCACTCACTTCACTTCTGAAACGTAGATGGCAGCACTGAAAAATCAGAGTCAGAACACCAGGTATGCGCTCAAAATGTTTGGTGCACGCACTCACACTTCTAGCATAAGTCACTCGGTAGTAAATTGCCCACGGCTATAGACCGGAGTTGTTCTCGGTTTGAAAGAAAGAAGCGACAATTCAGGGGGGGGGGGGGGGTGAAAGCATTCATCAGCTTGCGCAATTGTTAAAAAAATATCCTTCTCGAAAGTAGGTGGCAATTTCTGAAAGGTGGCAATTCTAATGCGGATCAGGAAAATTTTTAAAAAGTGTTAAGACATGTCTTGTTTCCAAAAGTTCCTCAGCTTCCTGATTAGGACAGCTCACAACACAGTAATTTTAACTATAGACACCCTATATACAGTCGAATCCCGTTTTAACGAATACCGCTATAGCGAAAATCTCGTTTTAACGAACACTTCTCTAATCCCCACAAATAAGTTTAGATAGGAACAATGCTAGGTAACCTGGAATTCGTTTACAACAAAATTTCGTTTTAACGAAGTGATTCCGCCGGTCTCTTGGCGTTCGTTATAACGGGATTCGACTATACAAGAGAAATTCAATTATTTTCGAATGAAAAATAAATTAGTTACTTTCTCCCCCGATTTGTAGCTCTAGAATTTTATTCCCTGTTTTACACTTTCTCAAATATATTTTTCGCATTGCTGTCGAATGAAATGTCACGTTGATTCTGATGCCTGAAATTTTTGTATGCGTCATACTGTATTGGACAAGACAGGGAAATACTTTTTGTTTCTTTCACCTGGCAACAAAAACATCAAATATAACAGAGTATTGAGGGAACGAATATATTGTAGCCTAGAGTTATATATTGATCGTGGATCCAATATGTCTTGTTTGATTTCTTCTTGTTATAACCCCCGAAATATGATTCACCGCAACGTATGTTGTATTGCTAAGAAGCTCTCTTCATTTATACGGAGACTATTGACACGCGATCTCTAATAAAATTTTTGTCAAATAAACGTCAAAAAGTCCAGGCCTTTGGTATAAATTATTATTTGCTATTCTACAATTTAAATCATTTTCAGTGTTCGAATCTGAACGACGAGATAAATTTTTAGGCTGACCATATTTCCTTCATTAAAAATACGGGAAATCAGGATTCGTACCTGATATTGGCAATTACAGCCGAAATAATTGTCGAAGGCGAGCAAAGTTGTAAATTGCAGCCAAAAAGATTGTCACAAGGAAGTAAAAAATGTCAACTATAGCCAAAAAAAAAGAACTTCAAAGGCAAGTATAATTATAAATAACGACCAGAAATTTGTCAAAGTAAAGTTGCCAATCACAATCGAAAAATTTTTTAAAGGTATGTTAAGTTGTCAATTGCAGTCAAGAAAAATTGTCAAAGGAAGTGAGATTGCCGATTTCAGCTAAAAACATTGTGAAAGGCTAATTAAAAAATGTCAATTGTAGCAAAAAAAATGTGAGTTGGGTTGTAAATTATAGCCGAAAATTTGTCGAAAGGTAAATTGAATTGTCAGTTGCACCAAAAAGAATTGTCAAAGACTAGTAAAAATGCTAATTGTTGCAAAAAACTTTCCAAAGGCAAATAAGAGTGCTAATTATAGGCGAAAATTGTCAAGAGCAAGTGAAGTTGCCCATTAGAGCAGAAAAAAAATTATCAAAGACAAGTTAAAATATCGATTACCGCAAAAAAAAATTGTCAAAGGTAAGTGAAAATGCTAATTACAGCCAAAGAATTCCCAAAGGCAAGTAAAGTCTGTAGAAGGCAAAAATTTTGTTGAAAAATCGCCGAAGGAGGAAAATAGAGGACTATACAAGTCACAATCGGTAAAATCATGATTCACCAATAAATGTACATAATTGACAAATATTTTGAGATGATCATATTTCTATGACCATATGTATTTAATTATGTATGACAGTCTTATTTATCATGATATAATCAGGAAGTCATATAATCAGCCTATATAATACAAGTTGCTGGTCCGCGAGCTACAAAAACGCCACATACCTGCTGGCCGCGGGCTGAAAAGGTAGCGCATCCTAGGTTTATTAGTTATATTTATCACGGTAAGTGATTGATAATGACTGGAGCAACGGTAATGTTGAATTTCACTGCAGTTGATTGCAAAACGTCACACATAAGGCACAGACATGTTTCGTTATTATTAACTAGTTTTTCATGGCATGATACAGAAGAAATAAGGCATGGGATAGTCTTTTCCAAGGAAATCTATGTTTTGCATTGAAAGCTTTTACTTTTGTTGATAGTCTTGATAGATTATTTGTTGATAGATTGAAATGGTGATCCGTTCTCTTAAATAACTGCATTTTTTGAAACGTTGTAGAGATTTAACAACCTTCCAGCTACAAAGCTTGAACTTCCACAATAAATTGCTTCATTACTTCGCCTGGCAAAAAGTGGTTTTCCGATAAGTTTCTCAGCAGCAGTGTTTTTTTTTAATAATAGGGAAATATTTCTTACATTATCATCTTGAAAAATATGTATTTGACAACGAAGATCTTGAAAAATATTATTCTAAAAAATTTCTTGAAAAGTAACAACAACATAGTTTTCGGAAAGTGTTCTCAAAAAAAAAAAGTTTTCAGAAAGTATATTCCCGACAATTTTTTCAGAAAAAATTATCCGTAACAACGTTTTCAGAAAATATCATCCATAAAAATGTTTTCACCATAATATTTTCAATAGGTATTTTCGTTGAAAATATTTTTAGAATCTATTCTTAACGATATAATGATTCCATATAGATTCTATTGATTCTGAATATAACAGTTATTCTCAAAAACGACTTCAAAGTTGTTCTCGATAACAACAACTCCAAAAAAAAATGTTCTTGTCAACAGCGTTTTCTAGAATGCATTCACCAGTGACTTCATAAGGCATTCACAACGACATTTTCAAAAGTTATTCTCGACTATATTTTCACTTTGAAACGTACTATCAACAACAAACTCTCCAAAAAGTGTTCTTGACAGCAATGACCTTATAGGGTTTTTTTCCAAACATACAGTAACATTTTTAGAAGGTATTCTCAACAACAACAATGTCTTCAAAAGATATTCTTCAAAAAGTACTCTTGACAAGTATTCTCAGAATGTATTCTTGACAACAAAGACTTCACAGCAACGTTCTAAGAATGTTTTTTCAACAACGACTCTAAAGCGTTCTCTAAAAAATTACTTGAAAATATTCTAAACAAAAATGACAAAAGTTTGTTCCTGTTGACAGTAAACAATGTTTCAAAATATATTCTTGACAACAATGTTCCAAAATATATTCTTGACAACAATGTTTCAAAATATATTCTTGAGAACAATGTTCCAAAATATATTCTTGACTACAATGTTTCAAAATATATTCTTGACAACAATGTTCCAAAATATATTCTTGACAACAATGTTTCAAAATATATTCTTGACAACAATGTTTCAAAATATATTCTTTACAACAATGTTTCAAAATATATTCTTGACAACAATGTTTCAAAAATATATACTTGGCAACAATGTTTCAAAATATATTCTTGAGAACAATGTTTCAAAAATATATTCTTGACAACAATATTTTTTGAAAAGCATTCTCGATAACAATCACTTCATAGAGTGTTCTTGACAACAGTTTCTTCAGACAACATTCTTGATAAAGATGACTAAAAAATTCTCTCGATAGAAATTTTTAGTATATATATTCTTGATATTCCAGACAGCAGGTATTGTAGAAATTGTTCTCGACAACAATGATGTAAATTGTGTGTGCTAAAGAGTTCCCCATAATAAAGCATAATAAGAGGATATAGCGTCTTTTCCAATAAAATATATTCTCCACTATTTCCAATAAAAATATTTGACGATTCAATACTTTTTCGATAAGGATGAAGTTCTTGCAGACAACTTGGGATTATTTTCGTACACGAAACTCTTTGATTTCGACTTGATTTTGACAAAATTGTTTCTGGTTGGAAGTAAGCCTATTAAATCTCGAGAATTTCATCAAACTCTCGATCAAGTGTTTGAAAGTAACAAGGAACAACGTCAAGCATGCTCTGAGATGAATTGCGCAATCAAGTTGCACACTTCTCACCGGCGGCAATCCTGGAAGACGGAGATTCTCCGTATCCCGAGAGATATTTAAAATGACAATTTTAATTAGATTTCGGCCGAACATCTACTCACAAAATATATAAGAATTTCTTCCAATTTATCTTGAGATGACTTCCGCGAAATTAAATGTGTAAGCAAAATCGATGAGCGGCAACATATCTAATAAGCTTGTTGACTGCCACCGAACTAATAACGCAATGGTTTTCGTATATACAAATCGCTTTACCGTCAAACTCGGCTAGAACGTCAACAACTTTTACTCCGAGCGTAGAGAATAATTCCATAGAGAATAATGTTAGTTCACCTTGCTTATAACGTCGATGGCAATGTTACAAACTCTTATAACGACACACTTTTCGTAGCTCCTGTTACATTTTTTTTATAGCGTTTTCTGACGAAATTCTCGGAATTAGAGCTTATCCTGTCAAGCCAATGTTTATTTGTTGCTCTATTGATGCCTAATGCTGAAAAAAAAGATTTACTAGATGCTTGACGCTCCACCTTGTTCATTGACAGCCGCTTTCTAGAATATATTCTTGACAACAGCTTTTCAGAATATATTCTTGACAACAGCTTTTCAGAATATATTCTTGACAACAGCTTTCTCAGAATATATTCTTGAAAACAGCTTTGCAAATGTATTACTCAAAATACATTCTTGACAGATTTTTTCAGAATGTTTTTGGAACAACAAAGACTTCAAGCAGCATTCTCCGCAACAACATTCTAAGAACTTTTCTCAACAAAAATGACTTAAAACCATTCTCGACAAAAAAAGTACCTAAAGTATTCTCGACAAAAATGACAAAGTGTCATTCCTGTTGACATCACAACAATGTTTTAAAATATATTTTTGGAAAACATTCTTGAAGGCAATCACTTCATAAAAAGTTTCTTGACAACAAATCTTCAGAAAGTAGTGTTGCGATAATGATGACTCTTCAGAAATACTCTCGATAGCAATATTTTTAGAGCATTTTCCTGATATTCTAGACAACAGTGTGTTTTGCGGTCATTCAAGTATTACGTCATCATCGATGGGGGGAGGGGGTTTCCGCTTTGCTGACTTTTGATGACGGGGGGGGGGGGGTTTAGATGATGCTTACGTCATCAACCACCCTTTGTGAAAATATGAAATATTCTTAATGGCATCTTATACTCGGTGCGCCAAAAACGAGATAAATCTTTCGCTAGTTACTGGACACCTGAGCTAACATTCTCCCTATTCATAAGTCCTCTATAGAACAACTTTAGTGATTTCGAAATGCTCCGCTCATCCAACTGATTTAGAAATGTGTCTGAGCCACTTAAGTGCTCTGGAACTGTGCCACGCATCACTCAAGTGATTCGTAATTATGCCGCGGATAAGTAATCTGGAAACGTGCCGCAGGAAACTTGAGTGGTGTAGAGCTGCACTGGGGGTCGCTTAAGTGCTCTGAAACTGTGTGACACATGTCATCTCTCTCTAAATGGATTTCTAAATGTACCACGGATCGCTTAAGTGTTCTGGAACTGTGTCGCGGGTCACTTCAGTGATCTGCGAATGTACCACGGGCCACTTAAATGCTCTGGAATTGTGCCACGGACCACTAAGCGATCTGTAAACGTGCCGCTTAGTTAATTTTTACACAATTAGGTTTGAGGGAGCAGATCGCATCTGAAAACCCTCCAGATCCACATTCGGTCCTAACAGAGAAATTGGTTGTAATTAATAACATATAAAAGTATTATCTTTCGAAATTTTCATTTTTTTTAAAAATATTTTTTGCATTAAAAGATAAATTTTTGATCGTCTAGTGGAGGGGGGGGGCAGGCACGAACACCCCCTCTCCCCCCCCGCATACGTCTATGATCCCACCGATATGTGTTAGGAGGTAGGGAGTAGAGATGACGAAATTTTGCTGACAGGGGGAGGGGGGGTCAGAGTTTTCCTGACTTTTGCTGACAATGGAGGGGGGGGGTCAAAAATGGCTGAAAATTTGCTGACGTAATACTTGTACGGCCCCCTTTTTTCAAAATCACTCTCCAACAACAATGATGGAAATTGTTTACTACAGAGTTCCCCCCCCCCTAATAAAGAGAGCACTTTTCGATGAGGAGAGAAAGATATTCTCCATTATATTTGCAATAAAAATACCCGCAGCTTCGATGTTCTCGATAAGAATCAACTTCTTGTAGACATCTTATGATTTTTTTAGCGAACGAGAACTCTTTGATCTTTTATTATTTGATAATAGAAGTAGATCGAGTTACCAAATATTATTATTATTACGAATTTTGTTTCAGGGATGTCGGTTGGAATGAACCCGTATTAAATTCTCGAGAATTTTATTAAGCTCTCCATCAAGTGTTTGAAAATGACCGGGGAAACAACGTCTGGCATGTTCCGAGAACAATTGCGCAATAAAGTTGCACTTATCACTGATGGCAATCCTGGATGACGGAGATTCTTCGTATCCCGAGAGATATTTAAATCGGCAATTTTAATTAGATTCCTGGCAAACATCTACTCACAAAAGAGGCATTTCTCCCAATTCATCTTGGGGTGACTTCCACGAAATTGAATTTTGTAAGCAAAATTGATGAATGGCAACGAGACTGAAGACGCTTGTTTATTGCCACCGAACTGAAGCGTCAGTTGTCTTATACGTGGGCTAGTACTTGTGCAGGGTGTCCTGTAAGTGCTAATGCGGCCTTTATGTCGTCGACCGTCCGTCGTAGAGGTATGGTCAAAATTTTAAAAAATTTTCAAAAGGCGTTCAAAAATTACCCTGTACCAGTTTTGGGAGTGAAAATGCAGTATAACAAAATAAAAACCTCTAAATTTTTATACGCTTCCCCCTGTAACTTCCAATTAGAAAGTTGTTGTCCTGTATCTACTGATGCCAGCAAAAAAATTCCATGTTTCTAAGTGCAGAATTTGCTGAGATATTTGAATTCAAAATCGAAAAATGTTATGCAAAAACTAACGGACAAAGCTACTTTCCCTCATTTATGTTTATCCCTTTCTTAACTTTTCCCCGATTTTTGAATTCCAATATCTCCGCGATTAACGCACTCAGAAACGTGGAATTTTTTTCTTGGCTTCAGGAGGGACAATGAGAAACAACTTCCTAATTGGAAGTTAGACGACGGAGACAGGACAGGGGGGGGGGGGGTACACAAAACTGATGACAGGCCTACAGGGTAATTTTAGAATGAATTTTGGGCATATGGGCAGAGATAAAGGTCGCATTAGCACCGTTCACACACATCCCATGCAGCGCCGTTGTAAAGTCTACACCAGTGTTTCCCAAAGTGGGAGGCGATAGAACGCTCCGGGGGGGGGGGAGCGATAGAAGCTACGGACATAATATAGGATCCTATGGGTTCACTTGAGTTTGGGGTCAATGAGAAAAAAAAATTTCTGATGAAGGAGGCGATGGAACAAAAAGTTTGGGAAACTATGATCTACACTGACGAGGGAAAAACTATCATAGGCATATTAGTCTTGTTGGCATCGTGATGGCTACACAAGATTTGACAGTATAGCACAGTTCGGCTGAAATGAATCAGATGTGGTTGTCCAACTTCAGAAACCATTGACATTTATAAGTCTTATCACAGCGGTGGCAGACCCATAATATTCTAGAAATACATTGATTTGACATTCGCTAACAACCAGTTCAAAAAAATAGGTAGCAGCAAAACTCTTTCCTTGTTGAAACTACTGACTTAATAGCTATCATAACGATTGAAATTTCTGGGAACTTTTACACAGTGAAAGTAAAAATACGTAGGCCGCTCCACACACGATTTTAATTCAACTTTTAGCTACTTTAGATATTATGCTTGTAATTTATTATTTCACTGTTAAATTTTTGCCGTGTTAATATTTTACGTCACTAAAGGATACTGAACCCATTTTGAACCATTGAAGCCCCGTTTACATGTGCAATATTGGGGTTTGAATGGGGGTGGTTTGGTGAATATAAACCTGCTCGATCTTTTATTTTTCATTCTATAGGAAAATAAATGGGGATTTTTCGGCAATGGGGATTTTTTTCCCCATTGCCGAGTGTGGCCTTGACGGCAGAAATTTCAAGGGCTTCGACATTGCGATTATAGATGATATTAAAGAAACCAGATATGGCCTTCGCCTTTGCTCCGATGTGGGATATAAGCCCGTTATCACGTAAGGTTGGAATTGTCTTTCCTAGGGAAAAAGCGTTTTAATCCAATGATTATAATGGGTTTCAAGTAATGCACTTGAGCATTGTCCTATTTGGAACGAATTAATCATTTTTTACATTGATTCCTAAGGGAGGAAAAAAAACTATTTCGGTTTCTGAACAAGATTCGGTTTACGAACGAACTTCTGGAATGAATTAGTGAGTTCGTAAATCGAGGATCAAATGTTCGTAGAAGCATAGATGTTATGGGACTAAGAGTACTGAAGTTCCCCTCCCCCAACCCGGAGTAATTTATGAGTACAATAATAATATCGTATCTCACTCTCCATGGAATACGCCCTTCAATCACGTCACGTTACGGGACGTCTGATAACCATGGCTCCAATCTTGGATGTTTTTACTTGTTTCTGCACATCTGTGTAGAAGTAGTGCGGTAATATTTTCGGAATACATTGTTAGTTTGCAATTTTACACGGTATCGCGAAGGCCCACCCAATAAGAGTTTTAAGAATGATCCGGTTTTGCAGGCACCTCATCTGGTCACTGTACCCGGACTATAGCCTGTTTAGCCCACCCCCCTCCATACCGTCACTATCTTTCGGACGTTCATAAGCTTTAAGCACCCTCTAGGTCACTGTTTTCGTCCCTTACTCACCAGGTCATTCTTTGGTCACTCACATACTTTCACAGTTTCGGTCACTGACATATACTTCTACAGTCGCTAAGTTGTGGTCTCGATTTTTTTTTTAAACGCGACACACCATCTCGTTCATTCAAAACAAAGAACAGCTCTGCGGGTATCAGAAACGAGAAAGTTTTCTTCTTTGAAAGCTCTCCGGGATCCGGATTTTTAAGGGTTCCGTGGCGTTTGATCATGCGGAACCCCACAAAGTCACGGAACCCCAGTTGGAAACCCTTGCTATAAATTTTGAAAACACTGAAATTTTTTTGAGAAATGAATGCAAAAAGATTGAATAAATGAACGCAAGGACTTTGCCACCGGATTTATACCACTGCCGAGATCTCTTCCAACCCAGCTTCGTGGCAGAGTCTGGAACGAAGTGTGTGTGTGTGTATGTACCTAGCAGTCTGAGTGCGTATCTAGTATTGTGTCTGATTTGTGCGTTAAGTATAATGATCGAATATTTGTATAGTTGTTGGCCTGTTGCTCACTGTGGTGAGACTTTTTAACGGGGGGATCAGATCTCATTCGCTCCTAGAAATTGGGGAACCACAGAAAACCAACTTCAACCGACCAAAATCCAAAGGACCTGTATTTATTAATGAGACATGCGGCACAAACTCGGAGAAGGCGTTCATGTTGTGAATAAATACATATAATAATATTTAATTCATTACTACTTACCATCGCAACCCATGAACGTCAATTATCAAATTTTCAGCTTCCATGCTTACGCAGGAAAAGAGCAGAGAAAAAAGACCAAAAGAGAAAAAAAAACGGTGAGAGTGAAAAGGGGGCAAAAAGGAAAATAACGCACTTCACCAGCGCAAAAACGGCCAGACGCGTAAAATCCCTGTTCGGTAGAATTCGTCGCTCGTCTGCTACTGCTGTTACTCACTCAAGATCGTTTGCATTGTGTGGATGACGTTCTCTCATTTCCTGTGCAATGTCTTGCGAATGCGGACGACTTCGCGCGACTTGTTTATGCTTCTATTCGCTTCTTGTGGATGACCATCCTTAATGTGCTACACCACCAAAGTTCTGTGTGTAGCTCCCACGCTTGGAAAAAAAACAAAATAATTACCCTTTTTATTCTGCTGTGTGTGTTTCGGTATATGCTCCACCATCTCTTTATATGAAATTTTTAATTCTCTTAACTGTGCTGCCATCTGGTCCGTTAGAAACTTAAAAGTGCTCCTTGATATTAACAAGAAATAGAGTTTTCTATTCTGTAAGATGAAGAATAAATTTGATATTTTAATCACATTTCATTCAATATAAAGATAAAATTATCTCAGAAGACCATTTTATGAAGATAACTTATTCAACTCGAATACTGTCGTCGGATGTATTATTGGAATGTATTAATAAATGATTTGATATGGGGCTCAGTTTGTAATGTCTATCTCACGCATGAACGACAAACTCAATCAAATTTTCTTTGTTCTTTTGTTCTTAGAGCGCTTCAGGGACTGGATTGGCATTTATGGCATTCACGGAAGCGGTGAACCAGTTTCCCGGTGCACCATTCTGGTCGCTGCTATTCTTTTTGATGCTCTTCACCCTCGGGATCGATTCTCAATTTGGAACGCTCGAAGGAGTAATATCCGCACTGACAGAGATGAAGCTCTTCCCGAATCTACCGAAGAAAATGCTTACAGGTCAGTGAGCTCTAATCATTCTCTCTATCTATTTTTTCTTTCTGTGACATGCGATATTCAATGAACCAGCCACCCCCCCCCCCCATTATGAATATGATATAGCGCATATGGCTTCGTGAGCGAAAACAAATGAATGCTTTCATGATGAGTCTATTCTACTGAATCTCCGTAAGCTATCAATTTTGATTAGCTCTGTTTGAGTTTGAATGGAAGCTTTAAATAAGTTTTATTGATGTGATGGCGTGTTATTTTGGGGATTTCTACAATGGAAATATTGAAATGACACTCTCCAAAGGTTTTGAGTAACAAGAAGAAGGGGGTATTACACGAGGTAAGCATGAAATAAGTGGACTTGTGCAGAGCATTTCGCAAATGCAACCAATGGTCGGATCGATACCAAAATTTCTACTTATGCTATGTAAAGAGCTCAATGGTTTTGGGATGCAAAATCAGTTATAAAATCACTTGATGGAAGGCGCCATTGCAGTTACAAACGAAAAAATAATAATTCTTGATAAAACACATATATATCCCCATTGCTGAATATGTTCTTCATTATAAATTTATAGCATTAAAATACAGGATCGTCCAGAAGTTTGGACCCGCTTCAAAAAAAATCAATTAAAGATAGAGACAAAAGGCCCTCTAATAATTAACATAAGAAACATGATCATTCTACAGTGGAACCTCCCACAACGGACAATTCCGTTAGCAGACACCTCCATTGACGGACGCAATTTAAAAAATTTCATCGACGGGATTCAATGTATCTTACTATCCATTAACCGACATAATTTTCGATCCCATTGGTGTCCGTTATCGAGAGATGAAAAATGCCGAAGTGTATGAAAAAAGTGAATATATGTTCCCTTTTGATAGAAACGACTAACTTTTGCACATTATAATTTCTACCAAAAAGTATTCCCGATTGAATAATACCGGGTGAATAATCTGACAGAAGATTCTCCCAAAATTCATAAACCGTTAAGAAGTGCGTTTCGTAAATAAGTGAAAAAAAAAATGTCCCCTTTTGATAATAAGCTCCTCACTTTTACAATTACGTGGAGCTTAGCCAATGTCTTTTCAATGACTCTTACTATTAGGCAAAGAGATAAGTACTCAAGTATTTATCTCATCAAGGGGGTTGGTTCCCATCTTTTTCTATGGGGAACCTTCCTTTAAGGAATATTTTAATATTTTCTATTCACCCTTCAGGCACTCGATTTTTTTCCCTCTCAAATACTGTGCATATTTTTGTACACCGAATCCTTTCGGTATCCTTATAACCAATAATAAAATGAATTTAGTCGGTTAAACAATATGGAAGCTGGGCAACGTGAAACATGTGACTTATTCTTATATCATTGGTTCAATGTTGGCATGAAAAATTTTTTATAATATGAGGTGCTGTACTATCCTAAATCATGTTTCAAACTGGTATTTTGTGAATTCGCCGGGATTCTGTGATTTTTATGGTTTTCCGCGGAGAAAACATCACGAAACCCTTGAAAATCCTAGAACCCGTAGATCTTTTGAAGAAAAAACAATGGGAAGGTTGTGTCAAGTTCGGACACGAACACGTTCTTTGTGCCTTAAATCGTCTGGTAGGTACTGACGTAATGAAATTGGCATCATCGGACTTGTCTTCATAATAGCTAACAGATGATGCCAACGTGGTCTATTTCCATTGCGAACCTCTCGAGATATACCATAAAACAATTTCGTTACGGAAGCGAGCCGCAAATCTGGTGACCAGACCGGAAGAGGTATTAACCACTTTACGATCAAGGACGTAAAAGTGCGTCCAAACTCCTGTGGAATAAATTTAGACAAATTCCCTTGTGTTTGCTTTATTCTCTCCTCATCAACGCGAAGCTTTGTGAGGAGCAAAGTGTTGCAACCCTATTTGTTGCAACCCTATAATTTTTTCGTCTCTGTTTTTTGTATACCCTGATGGTGAGATTTTTTTTCCACGCGATATATTTTTCTTATAAGCGTCAAAGAGCACAGGTAGGATGACGGTGAAAAGAGAAATCTAACTTTGCACCACATTCTTATAAACTTATATATTATACTGTTTTACTCTCTCTCTCTCTTTCCCTTTTTCTTCTCTTTTTCCTTTCTTCTAACGTGTGGTTAGGTTAGGACAAGATTGCCATATTTAAGCGATTCGTCAAATAGGGGAGCATCCGAATTTCTTGCCTATCGTTTGTAAGCGCAGGGGTTAAAATTAGGCATCATTAGGTTTGTCTCAAAAATTCCTATCCGATGACAAAATTGGTTTTTACTTGCGTTACGAACCTCTCGAGATATAGCGTAAAACAATCTCGTTACGAAAGTGGCAGCAAGGCTTATGTCCAGACCGGAGGTTCCAAAACTAGTGTGGCGTCGCTGGATTTGTCTTAACGAGATCTACCCCCGCAGACATTTTACCGCATACCAACTCCGGTCATATATCGCCATACGGAAATTTCAAACCGTAGAGTTGAGTGTGAAATGAAGACGATATTTATCGGTGGTTGCCCCAGGTTCGGTAGGTTAACTTGTTGCTAACGTTCTTGCCTGGATTCGAACCTCGACGGTAACCTTCAGGGTGGAAGACGAACATCTTACAACTACGCCACTTGGGCGCTAGATTACCCCCAGACGAAAAACACTGATATATTCTGAATACTTTCAGAGGATGTAAGGGTTTAAATTATTTCGTTACGCAACTTTTTGCGAACGCACCAAGTATCGTAAGATGATTCAAAAAACGTATTCATGTCAACAGAAAAAAATTTTTATTTGTTACTCACTGATCGTTTCTTCACACCGTCTCTCACTTCACGTTTTATTAATTTGCACAACTTTTAGAGACTTTGTTGAATTTTTGAACCAGAACCTGGTTCTCACTCCGTCCGACGAATAAGACGTCATAAGTGTTATTTTCCTTTTTATCTGAAAATTATAAGCAGTGAAGAAGATGGCCGCTGTGATGGTCGAGTGGTCACAGTGACGGACTCGCATCACGAGGATCCGGGTTCAAACCCCACCGTCGCCGCAGTGGTGGTCGGCTAAAGTTGGTTTCCTGCAGTTCCCAACTTCGAGGAGCGAGTGCGAGCCGATCTCCCCGTTAAAAAGTCTCGCCGCAAGGAGCAACCCGCCTACAACGTCAGGGTGCGATTATAGTGCACGCGTCTCGTCTATGATTGGTTAAAACCCCGAATTTCAAGCTAAAAAAAAAGTTGAAATTCGGGTTTTTAACCAATCGGAGACGACGCGGGTTTCCAGAATCGGAAACACGCGTGCACTATAATCGCACCCTTACAATTATTCATTCATTACACTTCACTCACTACGAGTTGAGAAATAAGACTCATAGTTTAAAAAATTGATTGCAGATGGCAGCACTACACATAACAAGTATTACACAGAAGCAAACTTCACGGAAGGTTCACTATACATATACACATATTCCAACACGTACCGATTCGTTAGAAGTTCCGCAGAGGAATATGTCTGGTTTAGTAGTAGCCCAGGTCGATAAGATACTCGTCTAAAGTACCAAAGGATGTTTAGAGGTGTCGCGAGTTCGATACCCGGTTTGTCCTTGTCAGAAAACTTTCCTGACACAGGGATACAACAGAAACGGCGACAAGACCGCAGAAAAAGTTGCTACCGCAGGGAGTCCCCCATCGAGGGGTTAGCGCACCAACCTCTAGATGAGTATAAAAAACATGCCTGCCGTTCGGAATCGGCAATAAATTGTAGGTCCCGGTCTAATTAGCCTCTTCGTGTGCAGAAAATGACCGTGGTGCGACAAAAATGATAAAGAAGATGACTTTTTGAAAACTTATCATTAATACTTTGAACGCCTTAGAGGCCAAGAATGGATTTAAAAATTCCTCAACTCTAGTCATTGAGTGACGTCATTCAAACAACACATTATCAGGTGCAGTACACACAAAAGAAAGAGAAACAAAAAAGAAATAGCTCTTTTCTATATAAAAGAGAGAAGCTGGTGGGGAAAAAGAACAATAGAAGCTGGAGTATGCGTGAGAGAGTGAAAAGAAGTTTATATATATCATCATGAAGTGCGAGAGACGATGAGTAGCCATCTGTTGGAATTTTTAATAATTTTTGCGGCTTCAATAATCGCACTCCACCATTAATTTTTTTCACGTGCTTCTGGGTGAAAAATGAATGTACTTAAATTTTTCATAGTTTTATTCAGGACGACACCTTAGGACCCTTTCTTTGTGAGTTCTGAACGTGTTTTAGAACCCCATTAGCAGTAGTTTTTTGCGAAAAAATCCCAAAGTAGGCGGATGTGAACCCACACTGAACCATAATAAAGCCCGCTGTAACAGGAAAGAGAGATTTAGCAAACAATTTCTGTTACGCTCAATTTATACGCACCCTGTCTGAGATCAGCATTGCCGTGTCGATGCTCTGGTTTTTTAATTAGTATTAAAAGATGATCAAAGGACTTTGTTCCAATGAAAGTGATCAAATCAATGAAAGTGATTAAAATAATTGTGAAATGTGTGCATTTCTCTGTTGCAGGTGGTCTCTGCCTGGTGTGTTTTCTCTTGTCTTTGATCTTTGCTAACGGAGCGGGCAATTACATATTCACTTTGTTCGACAATTACAGCGGCAACTTCCCTTTGCTGATTGTGGCCTTCTTTGAAGTCATCGCCATTTCCTACGTTTACGGAGTGACAAAGTAAGCAATAAAGATTCTGCTGGTTCTCCTAGCAATTCTTTCATAATAATAATACGTATTATAATTATATGTAATATACCCAATATATAATTCGTGGTACGTATCAAGATTACTGACTTTCTTTCAAACCGAGCACAACTCAGGTCTATCACCATCTATGGGAGATTTACTACCTAGTGAGTTGTGCCGGAAGTGTAACTGTGTGTGTACCTAACAGTCTGAGTGCATATGTGTATATTAATTTTTCAGTGCTGCCATCAATATTTCAGAAGTGAAGTGAGTGATGTGTTATGATTGAATTACATTTGCATTGTTTGTAGGTCTCTGTGGCGAACTTTTTGAAAGGAAGATCGCCTCACATTCGTGCCTTGAAGTTGAGAGCCAGAGGAAACCAACTTCCGCCGACCACCACTGTGGCGACGGTGGGGTTTGAACCCGGAACCTCACGACGCGAGTCCGTCATTATGACCACTCGACCACCACAGCGTCAAGATTGCTGACTGAAACTTATTTACCAAACATTTATTTCCAAAAATAAAATTATTCTTCATCCAAATATAAGCAATATCTTTGGTAATGATTTACGGCATTACTATTTCTCGGGATAATTTTGATCAAAACAATGAGGTTTTCCATTCTTTCCTTTCAAACAATTATCTGTTCTCAATATTAGTTTTTTTTTCTAGAAGTATACACTTTATATAATAATTTTTTACATTATCTTCAATTATTGTATATATCCTCCTCAAAAAATTTTATATATCCTGTTCAACAATTTTTAAATATCCATCTTCAGAAATTTCTGAATACTCTCAATAACTTTTGTATATTCTTTTCTCAAAAATTTTGAAATATCCTCTTTTCAGTTCGACTTACTTGAAAGCAGTTTTTTGTCATCATCATCATCAGATTAATGTACACGGGTAATTTTAGAAGAAAAAAACTGCTCAAGAATTTACTTTTCGTGTCTCGTGAAAATTTTCGATTTTTAGAGATGAACCCTTTCCGAAATTTTCAATTCAATTTATTCTGTTCAATAATGTTGTTTGCAACATTTTTACTACAATATTCCCTTCACACAACGTTTTCACAACAAATATTCTTTTCCCAACAACGTTTTCCTAAAATATTCTCATATTATATGTACTCATCTTCGTGAATATTTTTGAACAATAATACGGCTTTTTGGAGCAAATGTTTTCGGATAATTAAACATTACCATCTCAAGCATCTCAAATACAGGGTGATTCATAATTCCTTCCGGGGTTTCGGAATGCTATGGTGGGGAAACAGGGGCGTAGCCAGAAATTTCGTTCGGGGGGGGACCACTTTCATTTTGGGGGGGGGACCAAAGTGACAGAACAATGGATTTGGCCATCTTTTTCCCTTTTTTCGGTCATTTTCTCACATTTCGGGGGGGGGACCAGACCCCCCAAGTCCCCCCCCCTTGCTACGCTCTTGTGGGGAAACTACGAGTGCAGCGGAGGGGAGTCTTGCACTGAATAAACAATTTTTTAAGTTTCTTTACAGACCTTACAGGTGTTCGATGTGTGAATACTTAATTCGATAATCCAGTTCTCGCTATAATCTCCCCAACATGACACGATACACGGTATGGACAGTATGTGTGATCCGTTCATGCAGTTCTGCTAACTCACGCGGCAAAGGCGGTATAAACACAAGATCTTTGGCATAGCCCCCACAAGAAAAAATCGCATGGTGTTACGCATGACCCCCACATCCTGTAGCGGGACCCCTAAACTGTGATCTTTTGCGGGCCCCTTCTGTAACTAATTTATAGCGTGAAAAAGGAAATAAATGATGATAATCGTCCCGGGCCCCAGGGCTAGGGCCCCAGCCCCCCCCCCCCTGTGGGGGCCATGGTGTTACGTCTGGTGAGCAGAAGAGGAACATCTTCGGGAGCTCGTCCAATCCAGAGGCAATTCAGCATTAATGTACTCAGGCACATTCCACACTAAATAAGGGGGGGGGGGGCCTCTATCTTCTTGAAAAATGAAGTCATCACGATGTTCCTGTAATGATAACAGTTCGATCCGTAAAAAAAAATCGCCCGTACACATGTGGGCCCGACTGCAATTTAGCAAATTCTAACACACAGAAAGCTTTTTATTTGTCCCGTGAACGGCATTTTAGTTCACTGATTGCTTTCAGTCTAATGCGTACTGCCATCTACCGGCGACTGCTGTCATAAAAAACTTTAATTGTTTCTGTATTCAGTGAAGACTCCCCTCCACTGCACTCGTCATAGCTTCCCCCACTATAGCATTCCGAAACACCGGAGGAAATTATTAACAGTGCCGTCTTAACGTATGGGGCCACCCGGGCACGGTCCGAGGGCCTCAAGCGAAGAGGGGGATTACAAAAGTGAGATCTGTTTGAAATTTTCAATAATTTCCCAGGTAGGGCCTCAGAAAAACCACTTGGCCCGGGGGTCCATGATGCTCTTAAGTCTTACGACGGCCCTGATTATGAATCACCCTGTAATATACTTTAACGAAATATTGAGCAAATAGTTTTCTTCTAGAAACTTCCTTTTATTATATTTATGTTGTATCTACTTTTGTTAATAATAAATTCGAGTGGTTTTAAATTAAATTTTAAAAGAAAATTTGGAGCTAAATTTTTTATAAACAATTAATGTATTTTTTTCAATCTAATGCATCAAGGTTCAGTGACGACATTCAAGTGATGACCGGCAAGCGTCCTAACATCTATTGGCAACTATGTTGGCGTTATTTATCTCCAATGACGATGGTCATCATCCTGTTAGCGAGTTTCGTGAAAATGGGCCAAGGTGGAGCTTCCTACGAAGCTTGGGATGCAAATAAGGTATAACGACATGTTCCAAATAGTGTTCCAGGGGCGTAGCCAGAAATTTCGCGTTCGGGGGGAGGGGGGGGGGGTACTAAATTGATAGAACAATAGATTTAGCCACCTTTTTCCCTTTTTTCGGTCATTTTCATTTCGGCCCCCCCCCCCCCGCTACGCCCTTGATTTATTCATTCTCTACCTTTTCAACTGAAGTATACAATAAGCACGCTCTTTCCGCGTCCGGAAAATTCACCGACAACAGTTCAACACTAGTGAGTAGTGAGTTCGCTCACTCCCTCACTAATTTACGCATTCAATAATTCACTCACTGTACCACTCGCTCATTCATTAACCACTCTGCTATTCACTCACTCATAAACCACTCTGTCATTTACTCTGCTACTCGCTCACTCATTAACCTCACTCATTAACCTCACTCACTAACCACTTTGTCACTCTCCTACTCACCAACTCCTTCACTAACCACTCTTGTCACTGACTCACGAGATCGCTAACTCACTAACCACTCTATCACGCATTGACTCACTAGGTCATTGTTCACTCACTTGTGTCGAACGGTGGTCAGTGAATTTTCCGTCGATGAATTTTTTTTGTCGGGAAATTTTCTTTGGGGTGAGTTGCATGGTGGTAAATTTTCCGTAAAAATCTGCTCTTTTACTAATATTTTATATGAATAATTTCTTTTCAGGCGACCATTGTGGATCTGAAATGGCCGTACTGGGCGATAGTTGTAGCCGTTTTCCTGATACTCATCGCAGCCATGTGGATCCCTATAGTGGCTCTTCTACATCTTTGCAAAATCGATATCTTGCCTAAACCGGAAGATTCGTGGTTCCCGGAAGAAGAACTGCGTGACTTCTACAACTTGCCACCGCATAAAGTTTCCAATCTTGAGCGCATTCTGTTTTGTATACCATCGACCGATGACCCACCGTCCGGTCTTGTTGGCAGACCTTGAAGAGGTTTCTTGCGTTTATATATGTTTTCATTTTTAATCTGTTTGTTCCGAGATGATGATCATGAGAAAATATCAGCCGGTCACGGAAACTACAAAAGATTGAAGGGGGGAAAATTGTCTTTGGTTAATTCAGATGTATAAAAAGAAAAAAAAATGTGACTATCAATCGTTTTTGTTTTCATTTAGAAAGGGCGTTATCCTACCAAGAAACTCCCTCTTGAGATCTTCCACGATATTTAATCAGTAGTTAATCAGTGTGTAAAATATATAGTATTGTGAAGATCGCGTTAGGGCGAAAGATATCCAATGCCCAAGCGAAGCGTGAAACGACATGGCTTCTACAGGTTTGTTTATATGGAAAATACGATTATGATAAGTGTATGGAGTGAAAAAAAAAAAAATCATGGAATTATGTAGACAACGTTAGTTAAGAATTTGTTAACGTTCTTATATATACGAAGCCATCGCCATCTTTTAACGTGTATTTGTTTAACGTGATGGTTTTTAAGGGGTTTAAGGGCAATCCATTTTCTTTTCTTTTTTTTCGTAAATTTTGAAAAATGTGGAATTCTGTGATGTTATTTAACAGGATTTTTAAATGAATTACGTCTATTCATCAATTATAGTAATTATCCGATTGCGGCTTGTACAGATGCATGAAAGTTTTCATATAATGAAGAAGGGGGATTTTTTTCGATTTATGGACACTCTGACGTATTTTTTTCTGTTTTCTATTTACTTAAATATTTAAGAAAGTTTTGATCAATGAACTTGAAATTCTATTCGTATTGTAACGAAAAAACGCCACCACTTCCGTTCGATTTGTAATATTTGTGCGCACTTTTTGGGCACTCTTTTTGACTTCTTTATCTTTTGGATTTGCAATTTATTTTACTATTATTGTCGTGCTGCAGTCATTTCGTGCATACGAGGGCTGACAAGGTGCGTTCATTTTGAAATACATTATTTTAAGTAGATATGTGCGTACAAAGAGATTGGAAGTTTCAGTTTACATTACTGAAAGTGGTGTAAACTCTGATATTTGTATTAGCATACTGAAGGGAAAAAAACAATTATACAGCAAACGATAGAAATAATATGTCGTGGAAACCTTTCATACGTTGACTAACAAAATATAATTTTATTTGATCTGCAACTCAGAAAAAGCAAACATAATAATCAATTCAATTATTTATAACTTACCATATTGTGTGTTTTCTTGACTTTATCATTCAACTGCTCTTTGCCTCAAGGCTTTCTTTTGATTCCCTTTGTTCATCTCCTGTATCTTGTTTGACTCGTGGCATTAATTTAACTATGTCCATCGTAAAAATATATTGTTTTACCTTATACAATAGCAAAAACGTAAAATAATGGAAGAAAATAAGAAATTTCATCTCATTTCAACTTTCCTGATCAATTATTTTATCTCTTCATCTCCATATTTACAGGTGCTTAAATCATTCTGAGAATTGCCTCTTGCAAATTTTTTTTTTCCTCATCGGATACCTTATGTGTCTCAAAATTATTTTAATTCAAAGCTTTGTATTCCGGGGAGAAAATGCATCTTACATCAAAACTGAATATTTCTCTTATCGAATGGAATTTTTTAAGATTGAATATAGTCTTACATATAATATCTGAATACAATTGTGAGGCTTGTTGGAGAACTAATTTAGAGTCCGACTGAATGATCTAGATCAGCGGTTCCCAACCGGTGCTCCGTGAGCACTTCCCAGGAGCTCCGCAGCAGCTCGAGGAAAGTAAAATAAATCAGTAAATTTGATTAATAAATAAAAAAAAAGAGATCTGAAGTATTCCACCGTATAAGTTATATACTAAAAAGGGCTCCACCATAGAAATTATATGTTAAAAAGGGCTCCGCCAGTCAGAAAAGGTTGAGAACTGCTGATCTAGATAGAATTAATTCAAATTCTGAACCCTTCAGATAGTCACAGAATAAGTATTTTCCTGCAGAATTCAAACCTTCATGGGGGGAAAGAAGAAAAAGTCTCGTGCGATATTTAAAACAATTTAAAATAGCAAAAAATTATAAATTGAATTTATAATCTAGAACAAACTTTTCACCCACAGTTATTGAAAAGTTGTTTCATGAGGAGTGTCTGAAAAGTACAAAAAAATTTAATGGGTGCGATTCTGAAACTAAATTATGATTAGTGTCAGCCAAAGAGGAAGCTATGATTATATTACTCCAGTAAAATTAAAATTGGGTAACTGAGATTAAAATTTGTAAACGACCCCCAATTAATAAAATACCCACTTGTTAAATTTACACTTCCTTTTATTGCATTGAAAGAAATTCATCAGGATATTGGGAATGAAAAATTCTCAGATTTTTTTTTTTGCCACTTTTCAGCTGCTGAAATGTTCAAGTATGATAAATATATGAGTATGCTGAAATATATAAACTATCAATATTTTATTATTTATCCAAATTTATTATTCAATAATATTATCCAAATATTATTTTACATAGGTTCCACTATCCCACTCTTTTTGTTAATTATTCATATTTAATTTTATCTCAAAACTAACTATAGAATTTTTACTATCTTTGGACACTCTCTGCAAAACACCCCGTATATTTTTCTTATATGTCGCTAGGGAGCTTTCAAATATAATTTAGTAGAGGTGAAGTTTTAAAAATCACGCGTATTACTACAGAAAAATTTATATTTTGACTTGATAATGGGAAAAAATATTTACGTAGATTTCTGTCAGCAATAGAAGAGAGCTTACAGAGGCTTATTACTTTTTTTCATATTTTAAGCAAATTTCAATCTTTCAATTCAGTTGCAAACAAACATTCTATAATAGAAATCTATTCGTGTATTTTAAGCAAATTTCAGTCTTTCAACTCAAACATTCTACAATGGAAATCTATTGAATCTGATTGGATGAAAGAAAGAAATTGAAAAATTCACTATATAAGCAAAGATATATTACATAGCTGGAGCATGGGTATAAACTATTTAATATGAGATTATAATTAACTTAAGATATACTCAATATAATTGCACTTGAAGTAAAAGTTTCGTGTTGGAAAAAAAAAAAAGAGAACATTTGCAATACATGAATATATATATATTTAATAAAGGGAAAAAACTGAATTTTCTAGAAGGTTAATGTTTGAATGTAATTCATGTTATTCACTTGTAATTTGAATCAAATATTAAGATTTTTTATGTTGAAGTTGAAATTTTAGCTGAGAACAAGCAATAGCAGTTTTTAATTGTGTGTGAATGGTCGCAATAAAAAATCGACATACATATTGAATACGAACATATTGAGCATATATATATTTATGGGTGGTTTGTGGTTGTTTAAATGAAGAGTTGATTGCAATAGCTCTTCATTAGTGAAAATTGTTTTTTTTAAACGAAACATATATATATATATACAGTGTGGGTATATGTCCTTATGTGTTATAATTAGGACAAATAGTCACCTTCATGTTATCATAATATAAATGTTTATCGATTAAAATCTAAGTGGTTGTGCAACAAGTGTGATATCGATGTTTGTGACGATTTCTTGATCCCTCCTTTATCATAATCATAAATGTATACGATGACATATCTGATTATATGCATTTGCATGAAACTAACATGTACTACATACGTTAAAAGTAATAAATATTATTTACACAAGCATGATTAAATATCCTATAATCGGTTTAGAGGAGGTTATTTTGTGGCAATTTTTTTGAAGTTTTAATCGATAGGAAACTTTACAAATTGGAGCAAAATATTTTAAGTCATTTTAAGAAATAAGGCTCATGTTATTCTGAGAATTTTATGTATCATACATGTTCCTACAGTTTTGCCGTTGCTTAATTGATACTCATTTTACCACCATGTTGCTTGGTTTTCTCTCCTGTATGAAAATCTGTTTCGTATATTAATTTCATTAAACAATATGTAAGATTGAAAATAAGGAAACTTATTTGTGGGTTTATAAATATAGCTACAATTTGCTCACCACAGTTTTTTGCATATTTAGGTAATTTGATTCACTAAAATTATCATGTTGGCTTGTTATGAACTTAAAAAATAGCATTACCATTTATAAAGAGTGTTTTGAATGTGTATTATTTGGTTACGATATTCATGACATTGGACCAGACACACCCAGCTTCACATCAGGAACATCCATCACATGACAAGAAAACTCACAAAAATATTCATTCATGCATAACAAACCGAATGCATCTCTCATCAAATTTCTCAACAAAAAAAATTCAAGAAAAATCGAATATGTGTTTTCTGAAATTTTCCTCTTTTTAAACCTTACACATTTTGATTAATTATTTAAGAGAATATTTTAAACACAAAATTTAAATATGTTGGGGTTTTTTTTTTACTATGTCTTGTAGTGATAATAGTTGTAATTTCCTTAATAACATAATGCTACGTAACTACTCGAAAAAAAATGTAATGGAAGAAATCTATGTTTTGTCTTAAGCAAATAAACCAGACCGCTTTTATTCATCATTTGATCATTTTTGTATTTCAGCTATTTTAAGCATACAAGAGCTAATCAGACTGAGACCTACAGTTTTATAGCCAACTAGCTATAATACCCGGCGCTGCCCGGGTTTTCTTCAATGAGGCTTTTTTGGATCACGTGATATCTCCCTCTCTTTTTCTTGAGGGACATACAAACCGTGTCCAAGTTAACCAATATGGCGACCTGCGCGATTCATGAAATAAACAAATATAGATTTACACAGAAACGTAGAAATGAATATATATTTTTATTTTTTTAAGGGGCGCTAGGTATTTCGATCCCCCCCCCCCTGAACTTCAAGTTATCCATCTGTCTGTTCCAGGTTCCAAAAATCCTTAGTTAAAGCTGTGGAAATTTTTCGATGCACTTTTCACGGGCTCATAACTAATTTTAAAATATCCTAACCCACATGAATTTATGCAAATAAATATCAAAAGAGACAATATGGAGACATTAATTTTCATACTTGAGAAGATATAAATGAAATCAATAATATTGCTCGAATATCCAACTCAAAAGTACAGGTTTGGCTAATTACTTCGTATTTAATCTCCTGGGCTTCGTATATCTCTAAGCGAACTGAATATTTCAAAAATCGAGAATTCAATACAATTTTTAAAATTATTGATGGGGCGGAAAATCCCACTAATTTCCGCATTTCTACAGTAAAATCGACAATTTTAGCACTGATTTCTATGAGGATCCCCCTTTTCCTGACTCTCAAAGCGATGCTGATGATGATTATGACGTCTATTCAAAAAGCCTCATTACTGAGAGTATATTGAAAATGTGGCAAACCATTATAAAGGCATAAACTATCATACATATACTAACAGGATTAAAGAAGTGACAAACCGTTGTAAAGGCATATACACGTCTGAAACGCATTGCCAGGGAACCACGGTAACCAAAGTAAACGTTCGGAAAGTGATTGTTGAGGCCCAAAAACCATTGTTGCCGGACAGTTTTTTGCCCGTTTGGGGCATTTGCCCTGGTCTGGCGAAATTTTAAAGTAGCCTATCGTTCAAGTCGGGTCCCATTTGGTATATATGCAAAATTTGGCGACGATCGATCTAAAATTGTAGATTTGTATAGAGAACATACACACACACAGACACACAGAAAATCAATTTTATATATATAGATTCCAATTTTTTTTTGTACATCCATCAATAAGAGGCTGGTTATACTAATTGTTCAGCATGGGAGAAATATTTGCAGTTACCTTGCAGCTTTCCTGTTTGGAAGAGAGATGGCAGAACCAGCAAAACATTAAACACAAGCACAACTTTGACAACATGAATATGTTAAGGCACCACGTACACTCAGAGAACACATGTTCCATCATGTTCCAATTCGTTAGAAATTCCTGAGTGGAACATGTACGAGCTGCAAGTAGTAGTAGCTTTCCACAAGTGAAAATAGCACCTATAGTCAGGAAAGATTCTGACGAGGATCAGACCAGTCTCAAGAACCAAAAAACCTCAAAACATAATTTGATAATTTTTGTTTTGATCTCTATTCTTACGAAAATAATAAGATATTATTTTGGCGTAGCATGCGGTATCTACGCATGACAGCAAATTAAAAGTAGATTTAAATACTGACATTCAAACATAAACATGGAAAGAGACAGCTTCAGGCTGGTTCTAAACAGTTAGACAAAAGTATCTTCAGTCAAAGATTAGGTTCCAAACCCACAACTACAAACAATGGAGTTGAAACAGTCAAATGACTTAAGATTTTACAGAAGACTTCGTCTGATTCTTTCTTATGACACCATAATCATTTCATACAGAAGTTAATTAGACCATAAATAACAGTCAAAAGCTTCCATGCTAACCAGAAAACTATGGAAGTAAGTTAGCATTACATATGAAAGTTAGCATATATATATCTGAAAACAATTGGTTCAGTTTCTAAAATATTTCTGCTCATTAATCATTCTCAAAATAATAATTTTGTGCATAAACCTTGTTCGAGTAATATAACATATACAATAATTAAATCAAAATGTTATTGAATAACAAAACTGAAAATTAATAGAGCTGAAATGTATGTTTCAAATTGATACAGTATAAGCAAGAACTTACAATGAGAATGTAATTAAGACAGTAATTATCGTTAACACAAAAATTCTTTGTGTCCTAAATTTTTATTTCGCTGCACGTTTCAATGTAAGTTTCATGATTGTACTCAGTTGCACGACCTAAAATTTTATTGCATACATGTTTAGTATGTTAATGTATTCTACTTTTGATTGCACCATCAGCTCATGAGTTTTAAATACGTATATGTGTTGCTGTTTATAACTCTATGAATGTCTATATATTTCTATAACTCTGTGTTCGAATTTCTGTGCCTGTACTCAAAGGCTGTTAGATATGATCAGTTCATTTATATATATATATGATATAAAATCAAATATGTATCAATAAATGTTGGTATAAAATCAACTTGTTCTGTTGCATTCTTATGAATCTTCAAAAAAAATTATTTGTGAAAGAGAAAAAAAAAAGAATTGAATATGCAAGTTGTGAATTTATTTTCAGAATATGATGGGATATTGTAATATGATTTACTTAATAAATGTGGTGCGTTTGAATTTGAAAGCAATTTACTTGCACTTTATTGTGGTCATTTCATGCGTAAAAGAACTAATTACACAGGAACATAAAGCTAATATCTTAAGAAATTACAAACAACAGAAAATTCCAAGATGACCGACATTAATACAGTTGAGAGAAACTATATCACTCTCCACACAAAGTATAAAAGACAGGATACCAAGTAGAGATGGAGATGTGAAAATTTCGAAAAGAAAATTCACATGACAATATCCCCCAGATGGCAACATACAAAGAGAAAAAATATAGCTTCTTTCCAAAATTTATCTTCATAACTGCTTGGTATTCAGTCTTACATACTTTGTTTATGCATGAACATGACATTGCAGCAAGTGACATTGTCTCTCTCTATATATCTCCATCTGGAGGCCCAGTGTCGTTAAATGCTATTAGCTGAGTTGGGAGTCTGTTTATGCACAATCTCCATTCAGCATACATATTTGCTCTAAGGGAAGAAAATGTTAGTCCTTTGTAACTTAATGGCGAAGCACTCTCCCGGACTGCGAGGGAGTGGTGGATGGTTTGATTCCCTGCAGAGGCATGTGAATTTTCTTTCCAAAATTTGTCTTCATCTCCGCATGGTATCCAGTCTTTCATACTTGGTATTTAATAGTGATTTCTACATGGTATACCACAGCACTTAAGGCGCTTTGAGATTAGCCATAGGTATCGCAAGATTTTCTGCAAATAATAATTATATTGAAACTAACACTTACGATAGTGACCCAATGTGTTTTTACCCTTTAAGCAGCACTGACAAGATATCTGGCCTCTTATTTTAATTGACAAGCTCAAATACTTTGCGAAGCTGATTTATAAAAAAAAATAAACACTTTTCTCTATACCCCTTCAGTTTGCACCTGCTGAAAATCGAAAAGAAGCCTACTTCATTAAAAAAATATACAGCATTTGGAGGGGGAGTTTAGTGTTTTCTGCTGTGCTGCTTAAAGAGCTACAGCCATCTGGGATTGAGATTAAATTGTCTCAAGATCAGGCAGGATTGTTTACAACAGGGCTGGACAAATCGCAAAAAAATATATGTGCAAAAATAATTTTTTAATTGACAAAAAAAAAATTTTACCAGAAGAGAAAGGTCTAAAATATTGCTTCTTTTGACTTTTCAGGGCATAGCGACCCCTCTTTCATATGTTGGCAGATGTGCTGCTATAAATTTCAAACATTTTATGCTGCTCTCAACCTGCAATTTGGTAACTGCAAAGATAATTTTAGGTAATACCAATTTTTTAGTCGCCATGGTCACCTGGCACCTAGGATTTTGTTCAGTCCTGTTCTACAAGATATTTAAAATTTGAATCTCATTCCCATTGGTGTAGTGAATGTTTATTTATATAATAATGCTTCATAATTAAAATTCTTTAGGAGGATAGCTCTCAAAATAAGATTCAGTGTACTCTACAACTACATTTTTAAAGGTAATTAATAAGTTTAAAAAGATCTATCAGTAGATGAGTACTCATTAATGAAGTGATGCAATACATATGAAACAAAAAGGAATTTAAAATTTATGTAACCCTTAATTTTGGCCTGGGTCCAATCTTGAGTACTACATGGCACCGGTTTGGTGATGGCTTACTGTGGTTTTCGAATTTTGAAACATGAGAGAATGCAAGTCTGCATTCAAAAATCTGAATCCAAATTAAATACATGGAAAAAAACTACAGTTTTAACTACACAACTTCAACAATATGTAAGGATTGTTTTTAATTCAAAATAATATACAATGCACTTGTCTGAGCTGTATGAAAAATGATCAGTTATATACTCCTCATTGACTTCACAGAAGTTACAAGATGAAATGGCTTGTTTTCGGAAACAGCTGAAAATTCCTCAGGTTTGGCTTTCAAAAGACTCTTGAAATCTTGCATGTCTGTTGGAGAGACCAAGCCTAGGTCATCTAGCACATCACAGAAATAATCTGCAACATGGGAACAAAACATTTGTTCACTATTTTGGAAATTCTCTGGATGCACATAAAAAAAATATGTAAAGCTTTTTGAATAGGGTGAGAAGCATTTCATATGACAATAAAAATATTGATGCACAGTAGAGCCTCAATTGCCCAACTTAATTGGAACAGACCTCCATTGATAAATAGAGTCCAATATCATCTATTCTATGATAATTGCAATTGAATACATATTCAGCCAACATACAGACATTTAGACATCCCTTGCTTCACGGAATCATTACAAACATTTTTAGCAAGCAATTCTGAGAGACAATTTGATTACTCCAACCAAGCAACTCCCTAAAAGAATTACCCAGAAGCTTATTTTCACAAGCAATGTCTGTTTGCCTTCATCAACATCTTCACTTTCATTGATTGTTGATCATTTTTGTCGCACCACAGTCATTTTCTGCACGCAAGGGGTAATTACACCGGGACCTACAATTTATTGCCTATTCAGAACGGCAGCATTTTTTATACTCACTGAGAGGTTGGTGCACTAACCCCTCGATGTGGGACTCCCTGCAGTTACAATGCTTTTCTGTGGTCATGTCGTCATTTCTGTTGTACCCCTGTGTCAAGAAAGTTTCTGACAAGGATGAAAGGGGGTATCAAACTCGCAACACCTCTAAACATCCTTTGGTACTTCAGGCGAGTATCTTATAGCATCCTCACTTTCATCAGCAAGAGAATTTTAGACTTTGGAAATAGTTTCTTCGTCACAAAGAAAAATTTATCATTGAGAAAACCGATGCTGCTTAACAGAAAGTTCTGGATAACCAAGAATCAGATAATCAAATTTCCACTGTACTCAATGACATACAGACTACTACAAAACCACACATGCACCTTGTTCATATTCCTCTGTGGAACTTCTAACGAATTGGTACATAATGGAGTGAGTGAGTGAGTGAGAGAGAGAGAGAGAGAGAGTGAGTGTGTGTGTGTGGTGAACCTTCCATGAAGTTTGTTTCTGTGTAATGATTGTTATGCATAGTGCTGCCGTCTGCAATCAATTTTTTAAACTGAGTTTTTTCTCAAGACATAGTGATTGAAGTGTAATGAATGAATAATTATACCGTTGCAGGCCTGTTGCTCTCAGCGGCGAGACTTTTTAACTGGGAGATTGGCTCACATTTGCGCCTCAAAGTTGGGAACCGCAGAAAACTAATTTCAGCTGACACCACTGTGGCAACAGTGAGGTTTGAATCCGCTCCTCGCAATGTGAGTCCATCACTATGACCACTCAACCACCACAGCAGCAATGACATACACACTGATAACTGAACTGAAAATTTTATTTTATGATACAAACCTATATCAGTTAGAAGCTGGTTCACAGATGTAGGCAACAAACGAGAAATCTTCAAAAGGCTTTCCAAATACCCATCCGATATGCCATTAGTTAAGACCTCCAACAAGTACTCAGCGACACTTCCAGTGCAAGCTACAACCGCAAAGAAATCAAAAATTTTAACACTAAATCATGACAGGGACAAGATGTTTGACAGTAATTAAATTCTGAAATGTTCATAAAATGGGCCTTGTATAATATTGCAAGAAACAACAAAAAAATGGGTGGGAAAATAATAATGTACATTGATACAATTCATAGTTATACAAAGCAAAGCAAAATCACCTTCATCTACACTTGAAGGTGGTTTGAAGCTTTTCAGAGCCACATAAAGTGCTGGATTGTCTTGGAGAATAAAAGGTTCAACATGTTGTGGAATTGTCATCAGAAATTGGCCAATCTGAGAGAAACAGAGAAATTAATAAGTACAAGCATTGGCATACTGCATAAGCCAATGCCTATGAAGTATAAGGGTGAATCATAGGTTTTGAAACCTACGATTTACCAGTTATATTATTATAACGTTAACAATTTTTTCTGTTTTATACAACCAACTGGTACTGAGATGTCTTACAATTCCTAAACGATTACCATTATAATATAAGTGGTAATGCAAAAGAGGCTTGAATATTATCTAACTAAATGATAATTTATTGGATTGATAGCAGCTTTGATATCGCTAAAACATGTATTACCTCAGTAATGTATTCCTGAGGTGATAAACTGAATGTTGGAAGATCTGTCATGATAGTCCTACTTGGTTCTTCACTCCAAACCTGAAAAATATCGATAAATGAACGTGCGGAAATGAAATTATATAAAGAAACCAATATAATTTTCTCACAACAGAAAGAGTGATATTTGTTGTATTCAGAGATGTGAGGTGTTCTTGGATGTAAAAATTGGAGAATAATCGAGAATATTCATTTTTCTTTTAAATAATTTTAATTTTTTTACTAATTTTGTTTATATTGTGAAATATAAATCAGTTTTCATTGCCTGAAACATTTACAACAAAACAATTTTTGGTGTAATCACCCCCAATGACAACTTTTAGTTCTTAGAATATTCTTAGAATATTCTCCAGGTCATGATGAGAGGTATTAAAAGTTTGGTTACAAAAATTTTAAGATACCTTTATACTGATACCTTAAAAAATTATTTTAAAATTAGATAAATTTTCAGAAATAAGTTCAAAGCAAAGCACAAAAGTCAAAATTGATTGACAAAGGAAGCTATTCTTATACAATCACCTTCATTCTAAGAAGATACAGAACTGTTGTTTTCTTTAATGCACAAATTCTGTATCACTCACATTTCTTTAAAAGTTGTGCAATTCAGCCCTGTTGGTTTAATTTTCTTGCTTTCAAACTTTAATATTGTGATCTACAAACTCCAATATTCCGATCTTCTTGATGGGAAAAGAGACAGGGACAGAGAATATTCTCTCAAAGGACTACTATTACAAATTACTAGAGAATATTCTTATAAAAAATTATTATTCTCAAGTTATTTATCGAGATTATTTATTATAATACATGTTATTACATATATTCTTGATAATACTCTCTGGAAAGATTTCGGTAACTGAAGAATATTCTTATAAAGGAGAATATTCTCTGGAAGGACTATTATTAATAACTTCAGAATAATTCTTATTATTTTCTATAAGAATATTTAATATTCAGTATTTATGAAAGTAATTTATGAAAGTAGTCCTTCCAGAGAATATTCTCAAGGATATTATATGTAACTATATCACAAATAACAGGGGAATATGCTCATCAAGAACTTATAAGAATATTCTGAAGTTATTTATAATAGTCCTCCAAAAGATTATTCTCGAGAATTTTACACCTCTAGTTGCATTAAATTCTCTGACTTATTGAACTGTTTACAATTTACTTTATTTCTCTCTAATTTTGATAAATTCACAATAAACATTGATTAAAATTATACCTACTCTATCCAAGATAAATCTAGATAGTTATTAACTTTATGAGCAAAAAGCATTCATTCAAAACGAATGAAAACTGATAATTTTACACCACATGTGAACTCACCTTCATTGAAGGAACCTTCTGAAAATGAGATTTGACTTGAACCAGCACCGAGTCCACCAAGATAGAGCCAACATCAGAACACATTTTTTTACCTAATAGCATTGTATCTCCAAGCGGGTGATAGTCATCATCTGAAAATAACATTGAAAAATAGGAAAATGACTTAAATAATCAATACATACTCTCTGACTTTTTTTTCCACTATGCAAACACTTGTGGGAATGTTTGATAGTTACAAATCTGCAACTTATGTAGATGATATATTTACAAAAAAGTAATTTGGCAGTAAAGAATACACTTCCGCAAGTTACCAAACCCATTTGCTCACCAATAAGGTGTTAAGCGAGATGACGCGCACCGGTGGATATATAAACTGAAGAGCCAAAAAAACTGGTGAGGCATGCGTATGCAAATAAAGAGATATGGAACCACTCAGAGTACGGCGCTGCGGTCAGCAACGCCTATATAACACAACAAGTGTCTGGCATAGTTGTTAGATCGGTTACTGCTGCTACAATGGCAGGTTATTTAAGTGAGTTTGAACGTGGTGTTATAATCGGCACACGAAAGATGGGACATAGCATCTCCGAGGTAGTGATGAAATTTGGATTTTCACGTACGACCATTTCATGAGTGTACCGTGAATATCGGGAATCCGGTAAAAAATTAAATCTACGACATCGCTGCGGCCGGAAAAAGATCATGCAAGAACGGGACCAACGACGATTGACGAGAATCATTAAACGTGACAGACGTGCAACCCTCCCGCAAATTGCTGCAGATTTCAATGCTAGGCCATTAACAAGTGTCAGCGTGCGAACCATTCAACGAAATGAAACATCATCGATATGGGCTTTCGGAGCCGAAGGCCCACTCGTGTACCCTTGATGACTGCACGACACAAAGCTTTACGCCTCGCCTGGGCCCAACAACACCGACATTGGACTGTTGAGGACTGGAAACACGTTGCCTGGTCTGACAAGTCTCGGTTCCAATTGCTTCGAGCTGATGGACGTGTACGGGTATGGAGACAACCTCATGAATCCATGGACCCTACATGTCAACAGGGGACTGTTCAAGCTGGTGGAGGCTCTGTGATGGTATGGGGCATGTGCAGTTGGCGTGATATGGGACCCCTGATACGTCTATATACGACTCTGACAGGTGACAGGTACGTAAGCATCCTGTCTGATCACCTGCACCCATTAATGTCCATTGTGCCTTCCGACGGACATGGACAATTTCAGCAGGACAATGCGACACCCCACACGTCCAGAATTGCTACAAAGTGGCTCCAGGAACGCTCTTCTGACTTTAGACACTTCCGCTGGCCACCTAAATTCCCAGACATGAACATTATTGAACATATCTGGGATGCCTTGCAACGTGCCGTTCAGAAGAGATCTCCACCCCCCTCTTACTCCTACGGATTTATGGACAGCCCTGCAGGATTCATGGTGTCAATTACCTCCAGCACTACTTCAGACATTAGTCGAGTCCATGCCACGTCGTGTTGCGGCACTTCTGCAGGTTGGCGGGGGCCCTACACGATATTAGGCAGGTGCACCAGTTTTTTTGGCTCTTCAATGTATATATTTTTTTTTTTTATTCACAATAAGAATCTCATTTCTTTTTCTTTTTGTATCCTGTGTATATAATATGGCAAGTGTAAGATAGCAGATGAGATGGCATGGGGGGGATCCCTCAATTGCTTTTAAAACATACCTCCATCCTAATATATGTACATTCATCCGTCTTAACTAAACCCCGAAACTTTTCTCCAACTCCCAATCCCATCTCGTCTGTAATCACCACAAAATTTGTTCTTTTCAAATTTTGTGGGGTTTTTTTCTTTATTTCTTTTCTCAGTGAACACTACACAGCTAAAATAACTAATACTTCTCCAACAGATGTTCTCGTTCAACGTCAAAAACAGCCAGAAATCGCATGGTGCAAGAACTGGAGTGTAAAGGAGTTGTGGCATTGCTTTAATATTGCATGAACATATCGTGTTTGAGCTTTGAAAATTTTGTGATAACACATATCAAGAAAGAGTTGTGAAATGGTAAAATTTTCAGTTATGTAGGGTTCACTGAGGCAGCTTCCAGAAAAAGTCTCCTCTATTTGCTTTGAAAAGTGGATTGAACGATGAGTTTATTGTATACCATATGAGGGAAAGAACTTTGAAAAAGAAAAAATAATTTTTTGCTGTACCTACATTTTTCATTTTTTATGACTTTACTATAATTCTTATGGAACGCAATTTGTATTTTAAAGTCAATTAGTTATTGATATTCTATTTTGAATATTTGCATCTATCAAGCAGCTTTATTACAATCGAGAATAATTATAATTTCAGTGTTAATGTTAATTATAAACTTATTTCCATGATGCTACGTTTTATGCAGTATAGTTTGTACATGAATGTGGATTAAGTTCTTTAACAAACAGCAGACATTTGCTATAAAAAAAATCCGTAAATTCTTCCATTATAATGGAAGAAAGTTTCATTCCTTTAAGACTAGTATTTTCACTGAACAAAAATAAAAAAAAACTAATAGGATCAAATGAGTTAATCAAGCTATTTTACAATATTACATGTTTCAGTCATGAGATTCTCATGATAATCATGTATTTTAACAATAATCTTTATAAATCAACTTTACCATCTTGCAATATTGAAATAACTTGTTGCAGCTCCCGCTTCATTTGATGAGACAACAAAACATCATCGTAGGCATGGAAAGGGTTCCTTGTTTTATCCGATTCTCCATTCAACATGACATTGTAACTCATTTTTCTGGCAATCTCACGAAGGTTACTCTTAAGAAGCTGCTCTAATCTTTCCAGTCGCAGTAGGACTTCCCCTGCAATTTGCATGACTTGTAAAGACTGTTGGAAAGAAAACCAATTGTCACCAAGTTTTTTGTATGAAGTTTCTTTAATGACTTTTTTCAGTGTCTGTTGTATGTACCTGAATCGATGTAGATATTCTTTGAGGAAAACCTGGCGAAAAGTATCATTTCATTATTTCAAGATTATGGATATCAACACACATAAAAACTACAGTAGACTCCCTGTAATCCAGCAATGAGATTGTGAGGCCTGTCCAGCAATCTAGCATTTTCAAGAAAGCTCTTTTCAAGCATGGAAAAGGAAAACATATCACATGTCTGTGCATCATAGTTGGCATTCAAAAATACAGCCATGATGAAATGTCATGGTTTCCTTTATTCAGTTAAACTAAAATTCTGTAGAACTGTTTTATTTAGTTGTTGAACATTAAAGTTGATCCTTTAAAGGAGTAGGTAGAAATTTTCTATAAAATATATATGTTGCTGCCAAAGCGTAAAGTGCAGCTGATTCACAAAGTGGCCAAAGTTTGATGTGCTGATGCAAGATGGTCCAGTAGGTGCCAAATTCATTTTTTTGATCGCCAACGTGTGATACATGGCTATATATATATAGTAGCTGTATTGGATTAACTCCATGTGAAGAGAGAAAAAAGAGATTTGAGAAGAAAAACTATTAAAATAATATAGACATAATTTTTTCTGTCAAAGTTTGGGAAAAAATTATCATGAAAAAAATATGCCCCCCCCCCCCCCCACGAATCATGCTTTTTGTTATCAGACTTTGGCCAAGGATCTCCGGCCACTTCACAAACTGGCTGGCCAAAGCCCGAAATTTGGACATTGGCCGGGTTAATATTCAATGAAATTGGCCAGTTTGCAAATTGGTCAATTTTGGGCTTTGGTAGTAACATATACACAGCATATTTAAATCTGCTCCATATGCAGCATATATAATCTGTATGTATTCGGTTAAATATATACAGAATATGCTCCAAAATCTGGCATTTTCAGATCTTGCACTCCTAAGGTCCAGAGGTTGCCAGATTGTTGAATGTCAACTGTATTTAAATAGGTTTTATAACTAACTTCCAGCAATCTGACAAAACCCTATTCTGATATGAGCGGGATTATTGAAGAGTCTACTGTAATTCTCAATTCAGTATTTAACAGAATAGAAGGTAATTCACAGTTTTACAGCATCAAATTTATTGTTGAATATTACTAAAAAAAAATAATTAAACCTTCATCTTGATCTCAGAACATGGATGAAAGTAAAAAAATTATCATCGGGAACAAATTTAATAAAATCTTTAGTATGAACTTTTCACCTTTAAAGCTTGAAAAAGAGAAGCATATGCGCATCCATGAGTAAGCAAATGGCACCGGTTATCGGCCTGTAAAAAGAAATATATGAAATCATACTTTTCCCGTCACTGAATAAAATGCTACTTTAAGTATCCAATGAAACAAAAAAACATGCCAAGTTTCGCTGTATAACAAATAATACATTCACCAACATATACACTGCACTAAATATTTTTTATGCCAATAATATGTGGTGCATTTAGATCATGTTTTTTTATCATGGTTCATCATCCAATAATCTCATCAAACTGGATGCAATACAACATGTTTGCAGTGATTTTTTTAAAGTTTAATTTGCATTTGTAAATAACAATATTAATTCACTTCAGAAGGAAAACTTGTATTCAAACCATAAAATTAATTAATTGAGCTAATGAAGGCTTTGGTCTAAAACAGTGGTTCCCAAATTGTGGGTAGCAACCCTCCCCCCTTTCTTCTTTTGAAACCTGACTAAATATACTGTATGTAAAATTCAAAACACACCTTAATTTTCTAAGCTACTTATTATCCATGAATGCACTCACTGGTCAAAAATGAAGCTCACAACCAATAAACTGGAAACTGCAGGATATCTGGAAAAGGGGACTCTCGCATTAAAATTGAAAATCTTAAAAATGGTAAAATAAAAAAAAATTCCTCCTTCATGCTTACAGACAGTCCTGAAAAAGTTTAAACAGGAAGTTTGATGAAATCATGTAAAATATATATAGTGGCAGATTTCTCGACAATAAGGAGCTCTACAATCATTCAACTTTCATTGGTTGTCAGACGCAGGTTGATGTACCTGTTGAATACACACAAACAAATGTCTTTCTCCAATGTCAATTCTTAATCAGAATGTCGGTTTTTCAAAAAATTTCAAAAATGCAGAGTTGATTATGCACATATAAATACTGTCTGTTGTAATGTGATGGGAGTACCCATGAATTATCGTTAGTTGAGTCCCATGGTTCATGGGTGGGGATCACGCAGAGTTGTCGTCAAAGTTAGAGATTATGATGCCAATGTTTTGCATTGAGAAATAATAATGTTTTGCAAGCATAATTATACATATTTTTACAATATGTATTTTTACAACCTCCACGCCGTTGGTGGGCCTAGAACCATCTCACGGTTAATAATGTCATGAGCTTATACAATCTGTAATAGGCCTTATGTTGCAGACCCTGGCCAGGTCTTCAATGTTTACAGTTTTTTGTGTTACCAGATGCCGAATATCATAGTCATACAATATTATTCTAAGTTCATGTGAATATGCAAATTTATTTGTCAAAAATGTTATGTCGATTTTAGCGCCACCGAATCATGATACAGATTGGTTCCGGTAATGATGTGAGATGGGGAATTTTCCTTTATATGCCGGTTGAAATGCAATGAACACACACATTGGACGTTACATATTGGTAGTTTGTTTTGCTTGTTACACTTTATTTCATTTCACCTGTGGTGTTTTCACCCTGCCTCGTTCCAGAAGCCATAAGTTGATATTTTAACTGGGTGCCTCGGCGCCGTTCGATCCGTTGATCATGCTCTTCATTTTCTAGTCAAAAATCTCTCTACCTGTGTTATAGTCTGTGATAGGGTATTAATCTGGTTTGGTCATGACGTCTTCAGATGCGTGATGCTGTTCCTATGGAGCTTTCTTTCAGAAAGTTCATCTGGAGGTCGGACAGATCAATCAAGAAGTGAACTGTTCATTCTTGTGATAATGACATCCCCAAAGGGTGTAATAGACAGACTGATTGGGTGAGAACGTTTTGAATCTGTGATATATTAATGTTACAACTCAAAGAAAAAACTAAAGAAAATTTATTGAGACATGATGTGCAGTCTTAAATTTTTTTGTTGTGAATTCTAAAGATTAACACTGTAATAAACGCTTAAGTAAATGAAATAGTTTTTCATATCACTGTCATCTGTCTAACGAAATTATATTGGGAAAGATAAAAATGAAATCTCGGGTGTAACGACAAGTTACGTTACACAGTGCAGTGCCATCTATCAATTAAATTAAAAATTAGAAAAGTTAATTAAGGATTTTAACTGAAGTTGAAAAGAAAGGGTCGCCGAAAAATGTCTTGTCAAAAAGGGGGGGGGGGTCACGCTTCAAAAAGTTTGGAAACCACTGGTCTACAGGAGAAGCAATTCCCAAAAGTTTTTCCCCAAATTTCCTCCATTTCATCCTCATTGAATATGGAAGTGAAATCGATACACAATCAAATCTGCTATTTATAAATGACGAACTGATATTTTCATTGAAGAAAGGATCAAATGGACTCTCACCATCTCTAGAAAAACATTTTTGTATTTGCGGAAAAACATTAGAAAATCTTCTGCACCACAGTTCATTTACAAAGGTTTTAACAGCTGGCTGAAGCATAGATATATTAAGGAAAGAGAGAAAATTCAACTGCCCTTGCGGGGAATCGAACCCATGTCCTTTCACTTTCCGGGTGAACACCCTAGACTACAAAGGCAACGAATATCTCAATCTTTCCTTGGAGCTCCTGTGCATTGAACAGGATCACACATGGGCAGTCGGATAGTGGAGAGTGACATCATCCTCGCACAGTTTATTTGCCCTGAATTTTCACTCTTCTTGTGAAAAAGCTTCATTGTTCCATAATTAAATTCTCAAGGTAACATGCAAAAAAAAATGTGATTTTTTTTTTAGCTTGGTTATTACCTCTTGTATGAAATAGAAAGCTTTACTGACAGAATCACTCAGGAAGCGAACAACATCTTCCAGCTCATCTGATTGCTACAAAGAGAAAAAAATAGCATTGAATTACTCACAACGATTTCTATAAAACCTTTCTTATTTTTTTTTTCTAATGATCAAAAAATAATTTCCTTTCAACTTCATTCCTAAGGAAAGTTGTATGGCTCAAGTGTTAATACATATCACATGAACACAACAAAAACTTGTCAAACATCTCCTGATAATGTCAGCTGCTGATATTGGAGAAACATCAAGTGAATACTCAAACTCACAACTGCCTATTAGTCTGAGAAAATCTTATTCACCAACCCTGATGATTAGTACCCATTTGAGGTTTGTGAAATTCTCACACAAAGAAATATTTTAAAAAGAACAATTAAGAAAAATTTTGACAAACAAAAACGTATCATATAGAAATCATAGCAATGAAAGAACTAAATATACTTTTTAAGCTGGAGAAAAAATAAACAAAGATTTACAGGAAATAATAACATAATAGACAAAACTTATTTACAAAATTCACTGTATCCAGACATGTTAACAGTTTGTTTTCTTCCAGGATGGCATACTGTTCAATATAAGGTTGCCACGGTGCATAAACTGTTTGTGCCAGAGCAGCAGAATGACCATTTTTCAGAAAACCTTATAAAGAGGGAAAAATATATAATAATAATCAAAAAAATATTTAACATTAATCATTTAATTGAAATAAAAAATTTTGTTATTTTTCATTAACAGTTATTAAAACATTTACATCATTTTGATGTCATTTAATGTTATAACTTAATGTTTATGTCATTTAAGTGATTGTAATTTTTTCATGCACATCATGCTTGTAAGTCCAAATATTTTTTATCATAACTTGGATTTCTTGCAAGTTGAGATATCACCAACATCCTCTATAATTTTTGTTTTACTTGTGCAGACCTGTTTATTTTGCACACGGAACAAGAGTATACAACATCCACCTGTGATGTGTTTTGGGATTTTGCATGTACGGAAACATTTTCACCTTGAGCAGATGTACACACATACAGCTTAGAGGAAAAAGTGGATATCACTATACAATACATCAGAAAGTATTGTACTTACTGGGATCAATGGCTTGAATGGACACATCAAGACTTTTTGCTAACCTATCAGTTATCTAGAATGCAAGCACAAAAAGTTAAAAGCATCAGAGAGAATATAAATTAAAATAAATTTTCACCAAGTAAAACTCTTAAGAAATAATGGAAAATTAATGCAATGTATGTGTTTTTTGTTACTCTTCTTCACAAATGATACTATAAATTTTAAAACACACATGCTTTCAATATCTGTTTATAGGTTCAATGAAATAGTCATAAAAATCAAATCATAAATTTCATAAGCACGTTCTAGACAAGAAAGGAAAAACTATCGTTCCACCCACTGCTTTTTGTAGCAAAGGATTAGGTTATAATACAGTTCTATGAAGAAGAGAAGCTCTTTGAAGATGTATACTCAAGACTAAGTTGCGCAAATGCTGCTGAAATATTTTATTTGAATGCTTCCATACAGTGTTTTCGAAGTATTATTATTTAGCAGCAATAAATATTATTAATTATTGTAACTGATAAATGGATAAAAAAAAAATTTGCAGCAGTTGTTAATGGGAAGATAGTTTCTCTAACCAAAGAGAAATTGTTAAGAGTTTATTTCCCTCAACTTTTTCCCAGATTAACAAAGAAGTCAAATTGAATATCAACTTAGTGTGAACAAAGAACTAAATATACAGAACAGCAATGCCGCTGAAAAAGCATAGGTCGGTGCATGCTGTGATGCTGATTCATGATGAAAAGTTTTGGATTTACTGCTAGAAATGAATCACCAAATTCAATATACAGTAACCCCAATTTAAACTCTTGATGATGATGCCAACCACTAGTGTTGAGGAAACATTGAAAAAAATAAAATTGTACTGATAGTGGTCCTTTACTTTGAGAGCCGCTTTTCCTGTTATAGATATTTTTTTACTGTTATTATTCTTTATATATATGAAAAAAAAAAGAATTATTTTAAGATAAAGGAAAACAAAAATGAATTTTATGAGAGTGAAATAGAACCTATGCAGTGGGTCATCATCAGGGGGAACCCCATGCATGGTTCGAAAAGTGTAGGCGTTTCTGAAGGGTAACTATGCCTAATTGCATTAAAAATGCCAACCCTTTTTTCCCGACACCTGCCTTCTCAAAAACATGTTGGACAAAAAAAACCTTTGAGAAGGCAGGTGTCAGGGAACAAGAGTTGGCATTCTTAATGCAATTAGGCATAGCCACCCTTCAAAAAGCCTATACTTTTCGAACCATGCATGGGGTTCCCCGTGATGACAACCCATTGCATAGGTTCTATTTCAGTCTCATAAAATTCATTTTTGTTTTCCCACTTTTTCTTAAAATAATTCTTTTTCTTTTTTTGCATATATATATTTTTGAAAGAACAAGTGAGCAGCACTAGTGCTTTTGTCATTCAAAAAGATACTTTTTCGCTACCTCTTCATTTCTCTTGTATTTTATCCTACTATATACATATATACATACTGGTCATGACAAAAATTGCATCTGACAAAAATATGAAAATCTTGAGCTGCAGAGATGCATTTAAAATCAAGTTTCTTCGAATGGTTTCAACCTAAAACTGAGAGTTAAAATTGCATTTCATGACACATGCAGTAGCCGTCTCTCAGTGGTCACGCTATGCATAAATTTAAATGTGTGTGTGCGTGCTGTAAACTATATAACATTGAAAAATACATAAGTACCTTATACTATGAGAACAACATTGTTTAACCCAAAATAAGAAGAGAACAACAGCCATACATTTTGGGTTAAATGGCGTTCCCCTAGTATATTGTCTCACCCGAAAAAGGTGATTTATTTCTACATAAGTACCTGTTTCAACTCTATCAAATACTGGATTTTGTCTGATTTATGTTTCAATGCTGAATCAATACAACACTCCAAGGATGGCTCAAGACTTCCTAAAGTGTCAACAAGCAGTTCTGACAAGACTTCAACAGCTGGAATTTCGAGCAAAAGTTGATTGCAGACAGTCATCTGAAATGCACATATGCATTTTAAACAGGAGCAGTATAATTCAACAGAACAAGAGTCCAATTAATACCAGTTGGTACATAAGAACAAATATTACTGCAGAAAAATTATTTTAGATGAAATGAGATAAAAACTTATGCTCACAAAGAAAAATTTGATGGCAGTTCTTCTTACAATGTATGATTTGAATAATATGTGAGAATTGATTCAATTTATCCAACGGAAGGCAATATTGAACAATATAGATGGCAAAAGAGATTAATTGTTCCCAAATTAAAATATTGTTAGATGTTCTCACAACACATAGCAACAAAGTAAACCTTTCTTAAACTTGTGTGATATAAGAATTTCAAATAGGACAAGATAAAAAAAAGCTTATACCTGAGAATGCCAAGTTGAAAGCAAAACATCGTAGAAATTATTCAACCACTCTGTGAGAGTTTCTTCCGAGTCAGATTCAATAATTTGTTTCCATTGCTCAAGAAGTTTGTTCTGGGAAAAGAATATAATCAATGTTTTCACACAAAATATTTCATTATTAAAATGCATATACAAAATGGATAAAAACATATATTGTTTGCAACTGCTAAATAAATGTTGTCCTCACTGAAAACTTTTACTAAAGTTGTGGATTAGTTTGTGAACAGAAAAGAAATCTCTAAACCAAGGTTTTTCAACCCAGAATCTACCTGATACAGAATCAGTCAATATCTATATATATATATACTCGTGTATAAGCCAACTCGTATATAAGCTGACCCCCCCCCCCCCACTTCAGAACCACCAAAACCACAGTAAATTGAAAACTCGTGCATAAGCCAACCCAAAAAAATCTGTGCATTTAAGAGAAAAATTCTTATTATTCTTACATTTTCATGCAAAATGAATAGCTTATGGAAATTTACGATAGAAAATGTTTCTATCTTTGTTTCTTCTGAATCTCCAAGCTCATCGTATGATCCATCACATCATCATAGGGTGTGGTGTCTTCGTTTTTATCTTCATCTGGGCTGTTATTGCCATTGTCACTTTCAAAGAGGATATCATCTTCAGTTCCGTCCATCGCATTGCTGATGCAACACTTTTTGAAGGATCGGATGATAATTTCGGTGGAAACAGAATTCCATGCCTCATGTACCCATTGGCACACTAGGCCAATGACATATTTCTTCAAGGCACCACTTTTTGTGGTTTCTTTATCATCGGAACTCATCCATTCGATCCACAAACCCCTCAAATAGTCTTTGAAAGGCTTGTTGATGCTCACATCTAAAGGTTGTATAATCGACGTTAGCCCACCTGGTATCAAAGTCAATTATGTTTTCGATTTCTTTGCCTTAGCTTTGACATTATCGGTTCTGTGGGGTTTGAACATATCCCATACCAATAATGGCAGTTTCTCGAACACTGCTACAAAAATGACTACTGATTGTGGGGGTCGATATTTTTTCATCAAAAACTGACCCGAGTATAGGCCGACCCCCCCCCCCCCCCCCCTGAGGAACAAATTCTTCCACAAAAAAACTTGGCTTATACAAGAGTATATCCCCCAATATAGGGCCCAACTGTTTGTGGAGTTATCTTTCTAACCTTTTCCAATATAATTAGCCTCCACAAAATAATAATTAGAATCATCACAAATGATTTGACAACACCATCAATACAACTTCATCAACGTCTTGGAGCACTTTGCACCAATTGTATTTCTCTAAATCTATCCTTCTACTTAAAAGTCCAGTTTCATTACCATTTTCATCCATTCAATATGTCTCAATCTTCAAGTGGACTAAATAATTTGTATTCACTACCATTAGTTCATAAAACACTTTTGAAAAACATTTTACTTATCTTATCCCAAAGTTCTATACAACACATCAATTTCTACTACACTACACTACTAAATTTCTAACTGCAATGCATCAGCTAAACACTGGAAATTCATTAATAAAATACTCGGATCAGAGAACAAAAATAAAATAATGCCCTCAAAAACAAATTCCCAATTACTAGCTAATAAATTTAATACCTATTTCGTGAATATTTCAAAACATAGACTGGCACAAAATGATAACTTTAAACAATATATATATATATATATATATATATATATATATAATATTTTATGCATCAAAGAGAAAATTAAAATTAACAAATCAGCTTTCAATGAAAACTTTTTCAAAAACAGATTTCAATGAAAAATTTCAAAAGTTAGTGTATCACGCCACAAAAGGCTGCTTTATACACATAACCCGAAATTAAATATTATGAAAAGGTGAAAGATGAGAAGTTATTGAAAAATTGAAAAAGGAAGAATATGGATCAATGAGGAGGTTGTTCTCAAGGGGGAACCCCCCACATTGCTCTAAACTGCAAAAATGTTTCTAATGATGGTAAGCCTAATCGGCAAAAATTACCATCAGTTCCCCCGACATTTTTGCGAGAAACAAGCTTTGGAAGTCAAACAGCAAAAATGACAAAATATAAAAATCAAAATATGAAATAACAAATGAGTTAAAAACACAAAATATACATACACAAAGTGTGTTAAAAATTGAAAAATTAGAAAACTTGAGAAAAAAAAAACATACCAAGAGTAAGAATATTTTTAGAGCATATCGCTCGAACCGACCATTAGAAGTTCCTGGGTGAAATCTTGAAACCCAGAAAAGAAGATGGAAATCCGTTGCCACTCAAGATATTTAATATTATATATTAAATATCTTACTATAATATTTTATTTATATACACACTAATGACAAATCTATCTTTCTGATGCCTACTGATTAATATAAAATATCAAAAATAATTAAATCACTTCCTGTTTTGACAGTATAAGTACAAATATTCTCAATAGTTTTCCTATCGATATTCTTCAAATTTTGGCAACTCTAATAATTGTATTGAAAAAAGGGAATTTCCTGAATCAGCAATAGTTATTCCTATTTAAAAAAAAGAAATTCTAATGATTTGAGCAACTGTATTGAAAAAAGGGAATTTCCTGAATCTCTAAAATCAGCAATAGTTATTCCTATTTAAAAAAAAAGAAATTCTAATGATTTCAGCAACTATATATAGACCTATTTCCATTTTACGCTCCACCTCTTTTTCAAATTCCAGACATTGAGATCCACTTTTATTTTAATCCTCAGACTTTTTCTCTTAAACATAACTTTCATTTTTCCCCCTCTGCTTTATCAACTCAATGTATGAATTAAATAAAAAAAAGGAAAAAAATGCTGTCAAATAACATATCCAACTTAATGTCATTTTCATATAATATCCAACTTAAATGTTCAGAAAAATTGAGACAATTGCAAATGCATTGCATTGGCATGGATGTACATTATTGTACTCTGAATTGATTCATGTTCTCATATCACATAAGCGTCACAGTACCTTCAACCCTGTTACATGTTTATTATTCACACCAATTGTTATACTAAATTCAATTACATTTCTCTCTTTCCTTTCTCTTATATTCTTTTGTTTATTTTTCACTTATCTTTATAATACATATTTTTACTTTTGTTTCATCAATTATAATTTTTCTATCTATTTTTCAAGAAATTCTGCTCATGTAATTTTTTTTATGACGTAATAGTTCAATTTATTTTCATACTGTGCATCTTGTTTTCTACTTTTTTTTTTTTCTTCTTCTCCAACATATACTAAATGTTTAAAATTTTATTTGGTGCAATATGTGGATTTGTGGCCAAATTGCACTCCATATATTGCCATAAATTTCCTGTGGTTCCCAACTTCAAGGCGCGAATGCGAGCCGATCTCCCCGTTAAAAAGTCTCGCCACAGAGAGCAACAGGCCTACAACGTTACAAATATTGAATCATTACACTTTACTCACAATTTGAAGAATAGATGGCAGCACTGAAATATTATACACAACACTAGCTACACACTCAGACTGTTAGGTCCACTCACTTTGTTCCAGACTCTGCTACGAAGCTGGGCTGGAAGAGATCTCGACAACGGGATAAGTCCGGTGGCAGAGACCCTGGCGTTCATTCATGCCATAAGTTTCCTATACATTCAGCACTATATATTTTAATTCCCTTTTTTTTAAGCATTATTTTTTGTCTGTACTAAATTAATCAGCATTTATCATAACGGGTCACCTTTCCCGACCCCTTGGTAAATTTTGTTTTCTCTCTTTTCTTATATTGTTGTCTCGAATACAAAAAAAAAAATTAGCCACTGAAATGAAAAGCTCACCTTTTGGAAATTATGGTAATATTTCTGCAAACGATGCAATCTTTTTATATCCTTGAAAATTTTCATGTAAACCATAGCAACATCTGCAACTGAAATACAATTTAACAAACATAATGAGACTTTTTTTTTAACAAACTGAACCAAACCAAAACAACTGTTGAACAAATAAAATTTTTTAATAAGCATGCTAAAGAGTTATTATCTTGTATAAAGGTTTTCTATATATATATATATATATATTTCAAAGTTATTATATAAAGTTATAATTAAATTTTTATAAAGAAAGTACCATTAGTTTGTGAACTGAATGCTGCCACCAGTTGAGGACTTATTATTGCTTCGAGTTTATCTTTCAGAAGCTCTAGACGCCGTGAACGCTCCTCATAATCTGGAACATCTACTAAAATTTCCTACATAGAAAAGCAGTTTGTCAAATCATGAAAGATCATAAAATTATATAAAAACCATCTGAAGAGATAAAAATGCCTGTAACTTACAAGACTGTTCTGCATTCCTATCAATTTTGTAGATATCTGAAAAAATAAAGGGTTGTTTTTTTTTTTTAAATCATACCAAGAAAATTTTAAAAATACATATTGTGTAGCAACTAGTCTTATTTGGGGGAAGTTTTGTTTCTTTCAAATACCATAAATTTAGAACTTTAGAATATCAGATTTTGATCACAAATAATCATGACAATTTTTTAACTATTATTATTGGAAATGCTTATAATTGAACAAGAAATTTATTCACATTGATATGAATTCAAATAATTTTAAAGTAACTTAGAATGCCCAGAGAGAGAGAGAGAGAGATATAAATATTGATTGTTTTTTATGAATGTCTAATTTTTATGTGACTAAAACTAGATGCTGAATCATAGGAGCAGAAATGTTGGGGCTCCAGGTACTTGAGCCTGACCTTCAATTACTTCTGAAAGTTCTAATAATTCATGCAATATTAATTCCTTCTCACTAATTTATGAATATACAGCACCCCCACACAGTTTTTCTTCAAGCATAGAAGAGAAAAACATGCCACTAAACATCTGTGTTCAGAAGTTTAGGCCTATATTATTTAAATGGGCTTTTTCAATTAACTTCTAGTAATACGACTCACCCAGCATATGCTCTTGAATTTTATATACAGTGGTACTTCAGCTACCTAACACCAAACACCTCAGCTTAGGAATCTTTTTGGTTAACAAACATTTTAGATGACAAGCATTCATACACGTACATAACACAGACACATCGTAAGTTGAATTTTCATGAAATCATCATCAGAATTACTGGCACTCAAGCTCAATTAATTTGTCTGGATCAGAATCACATTCCAGATATATCAGAGACTCCAGATAATCCTGTGGAGTGATAGTCCAACTTATATCCAACCTAAAAACACTGGAATATTATTCCAGTGTTTTTAGGCAATTTTTCTTAAAGCATAGAAGAGAAAAACATGCCACTGCATATCTGTGCGCAGAAGTTTATATTATTTAAATGGGCTTTTTCAATTAACTTCTAGTAATACGGCACACCCTGGTCTGATATGTGCTGATTGACAGGAATCTACTGTACCTTTATTTCTCTTTCAGCAAGTTTTGAACATTTCATGTTAAATGAATGATTAAGCTAAGAGAAAAATGCATTCCAAAAAGCCTAGACGTGAACGTTTTCATTGCACATATTCTTTCAGTGCAAGTATTGAAGCATCAAACTGAACTGAGGGATCTGAACATTCTAGGAGATTACCTTCACTATGTGCATGCATGTGACAGAAATGAGCTGATCACATCCCATAAGAGGACACCTACAAGCCTGAATGAGTTGCGTACCTAGTATAAAGTAAAAAGATTTTTAGCATCTTATCTCCTGACAAATTATTCTTCATCCGATTGTGAATCTGTTCAACTCAGATTTTATCTTTTTATTGCTTCGGATAACAAATATGATTCTGGAACGAATTATTTTTGTTTGCTGAAACATGGCTGTTTACAGAACTTCCCCCTCCCCATATTTTCCTTGTGTTGATGCTTCTCTGCCAATATATTTATTGTTATCTTTATATTTTTTGTACATATAGAGTCTTTTGTGGGGAATATGTGTCATACTATACGGAATGGTCCCATAAAATTAATACATACAGCATTGATGTCACCACTCTCAAAAACTTGATCTACATCCGCTGACAACGTACTCCAATTGTCTGCCTCCTGAAAATTACCAATGTTATATTAGGATATTAGGACAAGAGAGGATACAATTGAAATCCAATCTTAGAATCTTGCAAAAAGCAGAATACTTACTCTCAAAGCTTTACAAGCTTCTTGCATACATGACTTTACATGATCAATTTTTAATAATTTGTCCATAGAATCTGCTGAATCCCTCTCTACCTGCAATAAAACATAATAACATGAAAAAGTTACATCATAAAGAGCCTGATTTATTGTCGTTTGGGATAAATGTTATAAGTATATGAGGAAATATATGCACGGAGAAGGCTGTAGTGAAAAAAAAACACTGATGTGACATCAAGCTTAATCACATTACTCAATCAGTAATCATTTTCTCTTATTCCTGGCCAAGGCTTGCAGAGAAGAAAAAATAAGAGATAGTTACTGGTTATCTCTGGTCAAATTTTGTTACCGTTTTTTCTTGGCAATCTGATTATCCCCTAGCCAGATACCCTTGGGGCAGTTATTCATCGTATTGCCATTGACTTCATTGTTCATAATTCATCCCCCAAGAAAATTAGGCCAGAAATTACCGATAAGTACCAAAACAGCATTAGCTTAAGTGGGTAAGAAGATTATTTCACTAAAAACATCAATGATCCAGAGAGGAAGTTCCATTTTGTTTTGTCTACAACAGCAGTACATCTTTTAAAAGGAAGATGTGAAGATACCCTTAGCTGTCCAGAGAATAACTAAAGCTCAGAATCATGTTGGAATGCCCATATTCTTGTTCTTTTTTATAATGAGTTCTAATTCTACGGCCATTCATTAATGCAGCTTACTTAACCCTTTCATCGCCATAGACAAGACATCTTGCCTTTCTAAAAGCATTCTTATTTAACACTGTGACAAGCCCAAATATAATGTGAACAGCTGATTTCTGAATGGAACACATTTTCCTATCCCCTTTGCTTTTATACCTAGTGAAAATCAGAGCATACTTCATAAAACAATACATGGCATTTTAGAGGGGGTTCAATGATTTCTGCTATGTCAGAGGAAAGTGTTAAAAGATTTTAGAATGCAAATTATTATTACCATGGAAAAGAATATAATAATTATGCAGACTATCATATAGCCACTGCGGTGGTCGAGTGGTAATAGTGATGGACTCACATCACAAAGCCTTGGGTTCAAACCCCACTGTAGCCACAGTGGTGGTTGGCTGAAGTTGGTTTTCTGTGGTTCCCAACTTCGAGGTGAAGGCTAACCGATCACCCCATTAAAGTCTCACCACAGAGAGCAACAGGATGGTACAAATATTCAATCATTACACTTCACTTCTGGAATATAGATGGCAACACTTAAAAAGCAGACACAACACTATATACACACACTCACACTTCCAACACAACTCACTCTGTAGTATATTTCCCATGGCAACAGACCAGACTTGTGCTTGTTTTGAAAAAAAGACCATCATATATTCACATTAATGCAGCATACTTATAGCTTTACCTTGACAACATCTTCTTTTACAGCATTCATTTGTTCTTGTAACTGCAAAGCTTCTTGTCTCATAGTCTCTACTTCACGTGTGATCCTGTTTCAAGAAAGCATGTCAGTGATATAAAAAAAGAACACACTAAAAAGAGAAAAAGCATAAAATTAAAATTCCTAAACTTATATCGTCCCCCTCATGCCAGAAGCACGTATGTGCATATCCTTGGGGAAAAAAGAATATGAGAAATGATGTTTGAATGTTTACTCTATCCATGTTACTCTATGGAAGTTATTTTTCTAAAATGTTTTTCAACGTGTGTTTCAATAGGGATGCACAGCAGTTTCAGGCAAAACTTAGATAGCAAAATAATGTATTCAACCAGCTGATAAAACAAATGCGCATTCGTGCTTGCATGCAAGGGACCATATATGCATATATATATACTTGGTTGTTTTCTAATTTTTAAGATATTTTTTAAGTCAGAAATTCTTTCTTCTCTCTCCATGTCAATCACTAGTCAACTGGATAAGTTCTTTATCTTTGCATGGATGCTCTTCATCTTCTCAAGGATAAACAAGATTTCTATTAACTGGTTCTGAACAAACAAAACTGCTGGACATCTGTCATTTTTCAGAGAATACTCTATCAAATGCCACACTGCTACTACTATGTAACTGTACCTCGTCAACAGGGTTTGAACCTGGATCCTCAGGATGAGAGTCCAGCACGATGCCCACACGACAGCACAATGGCCAAATGGGACACTGTACACTTTCTTAATTGACTCAAGAATTGGAAACAAAAGCAATAAAATATACATACATTCTTTATTTCATTTAATTAATCATGTTATGTCATGGTAATTCCAAGAATCCATGGGCTATTTGAGCAGTACCCAGAACTAATTGCAAGCATATAAAGTGAAAATCCTATATAAAACAATACCTTCTATAATGATAATTACCAACATAACGATATTACTCTTTCGTCCTGATGCACTTTTCAAAGTATTAGTGTATTCCATCTATAGCAATACTCTTTCCATCTATGACAAAATACTCATCTATACAATAACTCTTTTGCAACTATAATGTTTTTTCCGTCCCTTATCATTATAAAGGTGTTTTGTTGTATGTATGAGGAATGTTCCAAAAGTAAGTTTCATGTAGGCTGAAATAGAAATGACCTAAAGACAAATGATACACATTTTCAGACTTTTCTGAACACACACGGAGGAGGGATGGATTAAAGGTATAAGTGAAGGCGTGCATGCACTGTGTTCCAGAGAAGAGTGAACACTCAGTTGAATTGGAAGCAATATGACAGTGAGATGTTCACTGGAAAAATAATCAAAGAATGAGATACATACCATCACGGAAGAGAATTGTGTTGGCATATACCTATAGCCAATTTAAGGAAAATCTAAAATAATGATGTCATGTATTGTCAAATAGCTGGGCCCCTCATATGCAACATTCCACAAAAGAAGCAATGCAGAAGCTTTAAAGGCTGTCAAGTGCTGGGGAACATAGTTTCATGTGTAAATGTTTTTTAGGTTGACTGTGCAGTTTGACAAATGTTCCAATTTTGTTGGAGACTGTTAAAAAAATAACCTAACATTGCTTTGTGTTCTGATGTGGTATTGTGTCTGTTTGTGATAAAAACTTGCTTTCGAAAAACAAAGATGAAACTGGCTTTCAGAATGCTCCTCATACATATACAGGGTGTTCTGTCAATGGACTGACAAACTCAGAGTTGTTAGTAGGCATCAAGAGGAACAAAAATTGCAATGGAACATGGTGTTGCAAACCACGTTAAGAGGGTGAAAATCACGAAAAATGCACGCAGGCTCTGAGTCCGAAGGAGAAGAAAGGTAGATGTCAGTTGATCGCTGAATACTATAACTCAACTAAATTTAATCTTCTGAACAAAGAAAACTAAAAATTGTTCAAACATATAATTTGAAAAATCTTATGTCTTATGTTATCAAGTCTGCTAACCAAACCCCTCCCCTATTTGAAAGCTATATTTCTGCGAGACATTTTTTTGCGAAATAATAAAAATTACTCAGAAGGCAAAAATTAAAACTTCACAGATTGAGATTTTGTTTATCGATTTGCAGGGTATGGAAAATTCTTTTTTTTTTTAAATCAAAAAACATTTTTATTCTTTCACAAATTTAATCAGTATTTTTTTTTTAAATTAACAAACTCAAAATCTCAATAAATGGAAAGTAAAAAAGTCTAAAGCTTAACAATATTTATGTTGGTATAATATCTATTATTATTTTGAATCAGCAATTGAGGCGTAGAATTCAAGGCTTTACATAAAAAATAATTTCTGTTTTTTAGTCAGGGGGAACCCTAGTGTCACATTGTAATGCATTGAAAATACTTAGTGCAGTTATATATCTAAGTTTAGCTCCCTATATTTTTCTGCAATTTCTTCCATGCATGAAATAAGCCAGCTCTTTTTTCTGCACTACATCTAGGAATTAAGTTTAAGTCTATATTTACCCCAAAGATCTTCTATACTTCTTTTAATCATGAACTTCACCACATATCAATAACATATGCCTACTATACCAGGTTACTTTTACTTCAATATTATTGAAGTTATGTAACGGAAAAATGAAATTTAAATTCTGTGATTTAAATCAATGATTATTTCAAAAAATCAAGTGATTTAAATCATGATTTTAATAATTTAAATCAATCTGATTTAAGCTGGAATATAAATAGAAAGTGACGAAAAAAAAAAGTTCTGAGTCAAATATATCAAATGTGAACAGTTGGGGACACAATTTAGGCCAATTTCGTGAAAATCACCCATTATGATAAATTACATTAAAATAACTGAGTTTCATAATAATAATTTTACCATGAAAAATAGATATGTACCTTGGGATGTTCTGTATGACTTGTTGGGCTGTGCTTTCCAGAGAAATATTGACTTCCTGGAATGAATCAAAGAATTTGTGGATATACAAGTACAATTATCGACTCACTTCAATACACAAGAGTCATTTTTTAATAAATTATAACAATGTGAAGGACACACATGGGAATTTATTAATATTATACATGCAATCCCAGGATTTATTTTTTCTATTCATTGTCACCCAGATTCGAAGTTTGAGATAGAAAGGTATTCAAAGAAAATGCTGCAAAACAGGGAGATGGAGATGCATTGATTTTAAACAGTAAATGCAAGAAATTTTTCCTTCTCTCAGAGATGTTTTTTCGAGATAGAGAAGGTTTCATTCTACTGTATTTGCTAGAAAGTTGGTGAATTTTTTATCATTATTCTTTTATGACTTGGCATCTAGCTGAAGGACACTAACAATCTTATGTATCCTTGATTGACGATACTCTCAAAGAAATTAGGTAAATTTTTATTGACTCTTTTGTCATAGTGGGAAAAAATGGTCGTTGATTTTTTCTCCTTAACAAAATGAATCAAAATATGAGCAGATATTCATACCTGAATCAAAGACTGAAGATTAGTGACAAGCCCTGCTGCAAATTCCTAGAAATAAAGAGAAATATATTGTGAACTTGGGCACGCAAGTTTTTAAAATGTACAGGATAATGAGTTTAAAAACAGTAACCCCACGGTTTTTTGGAATTTTTATCCTCAACATTCATGGCAACTATTTTAATACTGAAAATTATTTGTTTAAATCATTATGATTTTTTTTTTAATTATTCTGTGCTATTTTTAGAGTAAAAGTGAGAAATTGTAATCCTTAAACCTTTCTCACCCAAAGATGGTCTGGATAGAGAGCATGGGTATGTTTTGAAGGCTTTTGTGAATTAGGAATAAGATTAATGATCTCGTCACAGATGGGAACCAGAAAGACAAGTCAAAAATTTCCACTACTACTACTTCACTGTACATGCACCTCGTACACATTACTCTGTGGAATTTCTAAGGAATCTGTATGTGCCGTAATGTGTGTACTGAGTGTATGCGAGAACCTAATGCATAGTTCCCCAAACTTTTAGTTCCATAGCCCCTACTTCAGAAATTTTTTTCCACATCGCCCCCCCCCAACTCAAGCGAACCCATAGGATCCTATGTTATAGTCTCTCACCTTCTATTGCCTCCCCCCATTCCATTGCCCCACCAGGGGGCGATATTGCCCACTTCTGAAACATTGCCCTAATGTATACATGTTGTCAGAGAGTTGTGCATGTTTTATTTTTATTGCTGGTGCAGCCATCTATCTTCCATATTTTGAAGTGAAAATGGTAAATAGTTGGATATACTGTACACACAATAACATTACTTTCAAGCACAGGCATAAAGTTATTGGAAATATTAGGGGGGGGGGAGCAGTGCCGCCTTAACGCATGGCCCGGGGGGGGGGACCTCACAAAAATTAGATGCGGTTGAAATTTTCTGGAATTTACCAGGTAGGGCCTCAGAAAAACCACTTGGCCCGGGTTGTGTATTATCAGTATCCTTGGCTTTGCCTTGTCAATGCTGTTAAGAAGGGGTGTCTGCCAGCCATGCCACACCCCCCCCCCCCCAGATCCTGGAGTCGGGACACTAGGATGAGATTGAGTTTCAAGCTTCCAGCCTTTGAAACTTAATCTTGCTAATTACATGAGGCTCAAAACAGAGCCATCTTAACTCATGCTCATGGAGGAACCAGCTGAGAAGATGGGGAAATACTTGAATTTTCATGTTATTTGAGTATTGTGTTGAATGCCTGCATGCTCTCTGCAGACAGACTTTCTCAAGCAACAGATAACCAACTTCAGCCTACTACCACTAAGCAGCCAACAGGGTTCAATCCTGGATCCACACGATTAGCGAGTCCTTGCATACCAAGCAAATATGATACTTATACACCAGAGATGCACATCCTTTTTTTTATAACACACATTAATAGTGTTTCACCTCAGTAGGTCTTACATGATGAAGAGGTGGGCATAGGAGTTAAGGAACACAGGGAAGAGGTATTCCAAAACTATGACATTCTAACTTGAAAGGTGGAGTTAACCAGCGAGTGGTGAAGTATGGCTGAATGCAAAAGTGAAGTGAAATTAGAAATGCAAAGGGACGACACTGTCGCTGCCTTCTATACTGAATAAGTGACCAATCATCGATCGCATCACTGATTTGCATATATTCTGGATTTCTTTCACCACCATTGAATCGCGATGCAGCTGTAGTGGCCACAGATAGTCAGTTGTGCGTCTCTGGTACGATGTTTACCAATTGCACCAGACAGACTTACGTCACGACATCTGGCGATCTTTGGCAGACACCAAATGTGATATTTAGGTGAGAAGTATTAGGTGATATTTAGGTGAGAAGTATTAGGTGATATTTAGGTGAGAAGTATTAGGTGATATTTAGGTGAGAAGTATTAGGTGATATTTACGTGAAAAGTATTAGGTGATATTAATTGACTTGTGATATTTAGGTGAGAATTATTCAATTAACAACAAAAAATTTACTTTAGAGCACTCATTGTGAATGGGGTGGTACCTCTCCACCCACTCTGGGTGGTTGCACTCTATAGAAGATGAATCACATATTTAAAAAATATAATCGAGACATCAGCTTACCTCTACATTTTCTTTTGCTTCCGGATATTCAAATACACTGTTGAGCCATTCTTTAGGATCAAATGTATCCTTGGAAAAGGCAGAGAGATCCTATTTTCAAGGATAGAAAACATTAACAATAAATATCAAGAATTGTTGTCATAACGAAATACAAACTTGGTTATGGAGATCTCGGTTGAAATGATACCTTGGCTTTCACAACAATAATTGGTGATCCGGGCTGATTCTCATAGAGAATAATGTAAATGGGCCCTTCCTTATAATGTCAATGAAAACACAGCGACTTCGGATATAACAATTTTTCATCACTTTCACTTCTGTCTTTATGGCACTTACTCAAGAAATTCCAGAAGCAAGGCCGGGATTACACCATAAAAGTCTGATGAAAGTTCTTTTAAAAAACTGGAAAAATGCAGCCAATAAGCGTGCCAGTTAGGGGCCATTCAAGTATTACGTAAGCAGATTTTTAGCCATTTTTGACCCCCCCCCCCTCCTTTGTCAGCAAAATTTCGTCAGCAGCTTAGACTATTTCATATCTTCAGAAAGGGTGGTTGATGACGTAAGCAACCTTCAAACCCCCCCACCTTGTCATCGAAAGTCAGCAAATCCGAAACCCCCCCCCTCGATGCTGACGTAATACTTGAATGACCCCTTATGTTCAAGCAAATGTAACCAATAGGCTTGTTCATTGGTTGGTTTTTTTGTCAAGTTTTGTGAAAGATTTTTTATCAAACTTTTATAGTGTAATCCAGGCCTAAAGCTCATCATATTGATGCAATGTTTGTCTGTTGTTTTGTTAATATCCAGTGTTGTGAAAGATTAAATATTTGACACTCAGAAATCGCTAATTGGCATGACCTGTAAATAGGAAATTCTGGATGGATAATGGTAATGGGATATCTTCCTGTAATTTTTTCCTTCTTGACTTTTTCTTTTTTGTACAACTGTCCCGTTTTTCCAATGAAGCTTACTTTAATTCTAAATCTTTACTAAAATCAGGGACAGCTGCAGATCTATAGGGGGGGGGGGGGTGATCAGCAAAATGTGCTAATTTGTGAATTTTTTAAATCTTCTATATGATAATATTGCATTCAATAAATATAGTTATCTTTATCAACGTTTTTGATTAAATATCAAATTCAAGAAAACTTTAACTAAGAAACACAGGAAAACCGGGCACTTTTTTTCCAAAAAAAGTCGGGATTGAGAAAAAACCGGAATTGTCCCAGAAAATACAGGACAAAATGCGAGATGACATATGGTCACCATATTCACAACAGTTTGAAAAATCACCCCTCCCAACAATGACCTCTAGATCCACTCCTAATCAGGGATGAATGTAATTTTCACATTTCGTAAATTATATTATGGTAATTATTACTCCAAATATAACAAACATTCATCCTACATATTTTCCATGCTAATTTTTTTTTTCATGAAATACAGTTTAATTTACTATTTTTTCTTTCACACCGAGCATAACTCGGATCTATGGTCATCGCCATCTATGAGCAATTTACTACCTAGTGATTTGTGCCGGAAGTGTATACGTGTACCTAACAGTCTGAATGCATATCAAGATCTGATTTTTCAGTGCTGCCATCTTCAGAAGAGAAGCTAGTGTAATGATTGAATTGCATTTGTACCGTTTGTAGCTCTGTCACTTTCTGTGGAGAGACTTTTTAAAGGCTCGCATTCACGCCTTGCAGTTGGGAACCACAGAAAATCAACTTCAACAGACCACCACTGCGGTGACAGTGGGGTAGTTTAATTTACTGCATGAAAATGTTGGTTATTCATAATGATAAGCAATACTGCCAGCTAGACATCTTCATCAGTCAGAGCAGTGGGCTAAGACACTATGTTGGTAGTTGAGAGGTTGTGGGTTTGAGCCTAGCTTTATCAAGATGGATGGACATTTTTCCTTTACTTACTTTTTCTACCAGTTCTCATTTGCATTATTTCACTTGCTGTGTTGGTTCTAGAAGTTTCGAGACTACTGTCCAGCTGATTTGCGTGAACTAACTTCCTGCTCTAATCATGTATCTAACCACTCCTCTCAAACAGGGGAAGCTCAGTTTATATTTATTATGCTTGTGGTGCTTAGTGACATTTGGCAGAGGTGCCGGGTAATATAGTAAAGCCAGGCTTTCTAAGGAGCAAGATTTTCTGCATCGTATGAATAGAATAGGATCATTTTGCGTCAGCAGAAACATGTAACTTAATCACACTACGTGTTTGTGTTTTCCTAATGTGGTGCATCAGCTCAGGGCAGTCATATATCATATGGCCCTGGCATCAACTATTCTGTCGTCTGCATGCTTCAAGTTCGCAAAAGAGAAAACACAAAACAAAAATGAAGAGATCTGTGCGGCGCACTATGCATTTTAACTCCTCCAAATGCAATAAGCCAATCACACCTGATGTGAAGCGCTGTCATGAGGCACATATTACGCTTTGTAGGAAAACACTCATCCTAATTGTCATCAGTGAGTGGACGGCGTGTCTGGCAGGGCTGTCGTAAGAGCATCATTGGCCCCTGGGACAAGTGCTTTTTCCGAGGCCATACTTGGCAAATTCCCAAAAAATTCAACTACTTCTGGGTTTTTTAGGCCCTTTTCTTCTCTTGAGGCCCCTGGGCCATGATCGGGTGGGTCCATGGTGGGTCCAACGTGGTGTCAGGCTAGATGATTAACGTTGCATGTGCTGTTAAACATGTTCCTAGGAAAACCCAGCTTAAGTTTGCAACAGTGAAAACCAACATGTCCTATATGACAAACCCTTCGTGACAACATTCAAACAATTTCGTAGACGATACTCACAAAATTCTTGGCAAGAACCAGCAATGTGCTGTAGTTATGATCCCACTTTCTCATATTTTCATCAAATATGATCACCCTGATCATGGTGAAATAACTTTGGTACAGATGCAGTATAATGCAGATCTCCAAGGCCAGTATAATTGCCCTGTTGGGCTGCTGTAATCTAGAATCATCCATTCCATGTGGCTAGTAACGCGGGCAATTCAAACGGCTAACAGCATCTTCTCCTTTTGTGTGTATCATTTGAAATAGCATCATTTCATTTTCCAATGTGTCATTGTCTCGTCACTAGGATATTATCTGGATTATACAGCATACTGTCAGGTTGTATTTTTTCAATGTATTTATTTACATTTTTGTAACTTCTGCTCCTTTTTTGTCATGCCTTCCGTTTTTAGTCTTGTAAATATCATTATTTTTGTTCATTATTTGAGTCTGGATACCCAGAAAGACTTATGTCCTGATCGGTTTATTATTTCAATGTGAGAGTTCGGGTTTTATCTTTTCATACCGAGAATATTATTTATACTATATATTTTTTTTTTTTCAAACCGAGCACAACTCAGGTCTATCGCCATAGGCAATTTATTACCTAGTGAGTTGTGCCGGAAGTGTAAGTGTGTGTACCTAACAGTCTGAGTGCGTATCTAGTTTTGTGTCTGATTTTTCAGTGCTGCCATCTATATCCCAGAAGTGAAGTGAGTGATGTGTAGTGACTGAATATTTGTACTGTTTGTAGGACTGTTGCTCTCTGTGGCGAGACTTTTTAACGGGGAGATCGGCTCGCATTTGCGCCTCGAAGTTGGGAACCACGGAAAACCAACTTCAGCCGACCACCACCGTGGCGACGGTGGGGGGTCAAACCCGGGTCCCCGCAATGCGAGTCCGTCACTATGACCACTCGACCACCACAGCGGCACTATATTATTTGTAATATTATTGTTGATTTCCATTTTTATGTTTTCTATGCTGGCGAATTTTTTTTCGGCGACCGTAGCGTCTGTGCTTGGCGACTTTAGTCCTGGTTATTGGACGTGTTTGGCACCGAAACAAAAAGTCGCTAAATATCTTGATTATACAGCATCTGTTCCCTTGGTTGTAACAACACCTAAGTTACAACGACAAAATTTCCTGGAATCTGCAATGCCGTTATAGCCGAGTTTAACTGAAATATTAAACATGTTGTAGGTATACTAAATGTATGCTAAGCTCAAAACAGTGAAAAAAAGTAAGGAATAAAATTTTTTATCTAGTCTCATCCTTGCACTGGCATATTAAATATTTTTCCCATTTTTTTATATCGAACTTAATTATTTATTTATACAATAATGTTGGTCGAGACCTATACATGAAAAGCCATCACATTATTAATGAAATTTAAACTGAAGAGCCAAAAAAAACTGGTACAGGCATGCGTATGCAAATAAAGAAATATGGAACCAATCAGAGTATGGCGCTGCGGTCGGCAATGCGTATATAACACAACAAGTGTCTGGCATAGTTGTTAGATCGGTTACTGCTGCTACAATGGCAGGTTATCGAGATTTAAGTGAGTTTGAACGTGGTGTTATAGTCGGCGCACGAGAGATGGGACATAGCATCTCCGAGGTAGCGATGAAATTTGGATTTTCACGTACGACCATTTCACGAGTGTACCATGAATATCGGGAATCCGGTAAAAAAATTAAATATACGACATCGCTGCGGCCGGAGAAAGATCATGCAAGAACGGGACCAACGACGACTGACGAGAATCATTAAACGTGACAGAAGTGCAACCCTCCCGCAAATTGCTGCAGATTTCAATGCTGGGCCATCAACAAATGTCAGAGTGCGAACCATTCAACGAAACATCATTGATATGGGCTTTCAGAGCCAAAGGCCCACTCGTGTACCCTTGATGACTGCACAACACAAAGCTTTACACCTCGCCTGGGCCCGACAACACTGACATTGGACCATTGAGGACTGGAAACACGTTGCCTGGTCTGACAAGTCTCGGTTCCAATTGCTTCGAGCTGATGGACGTGTACGGGTATGGAGACAACCTCATGAATCCATGGACCCTACATGTCAACAGGGGACTGTTCAAGCTGGTGGAGGCTATGTGATGGTATGGGGCGTGTGCAGTTGGCGTGATATGGGACCCCTGATGTCCAGAGTTGCTACAAAGTGGCTCCAGGAACACTCTTCTGACTTTAGACACTTCCGCTGGCCACCAAAATCCCCAGATATGAACATTATTGAACGTATCTGGGATGCCTTGCAACGTGCTGTTCAGAAGAGATCTCCACCCCCCTCTTACTCCTACGGATTTATGGACAGCCCTACAGGATTCATGGTGTCAATTACCTCCAGCACTACTTGAGACATTAGTCGAGTCCATGCCACGTTGTGTTGCGGCACTTCTGCGGGCTCGCGGGGGCCCTACACGATATTAGGCAGGTTAACCAGTTTTTTTGGCTCTTCAGTGTATTATGAATTTGTTATTCAAATCAAGTTTCACATATGAAAAAATAACTCATTTTAATATTTTTTAAAAATTACCATTATGATGATCACTTATAAAAAAAAGTTGTATCTGTTTGAAAAAGCAGTTCATTAACTAAATATTCACTAGCGTTCATCAAAAAAAATCTTTATCCATTTATTAGTGAACACCTCGTTTAAATAATCAACCATGTTTGTTTACACTCCACATCAACAAAATTTCTGAACATCTACGGATGTAATGGTTTATTCGCCGAACAGCACTTCCAAGTAAAACAGCTGAACAGTACGTCGACTAACCATATTTGCTCGAGAAAAATACGGGGAAATGGGCATCAGGAAAATACGGAATATTGCCAATTATTGCCAAAAGTAAGCAAAGATACCAATTCGTGCTAAAATCGCAAAAAAGTCGCCGATCGAGGGAAATAAAGCGCCATTCCAAAACTTAGAACCTTAAATTTTTTTTTTTTTTTTTTTGCATTTTTCAGGAGAGACAGGATAACAACTTTCTAATTGGGTTTTCATGCACTTGGGTACTATATAGAAATTATATTATTTTTATATAGTCTATATCAGCGGTTCTCAACCTTTTTTTGACTCACGGAGCCCTTTTTGGTATGTAATTTCTATGGAGGAGCCCTGTAGCCCCTATTTTATACATTCATCAATGTTACTCATTTATTTTTATTATTTAAAAATACTTATAATTATTTTTTTCAAATTGACTTTTTTTTTATAATTTCTTCGAGTGACCGCGGAGCCCCTGGAGAGTGCACACGAATCCCTAAGGGCTCCGCGGAGCACTGGTTGAGAACCGCTGCAATAAATGAAAGAGATAATTTCAGCATGGATGAGATAATTCCAAAATTAATGAAAGAGATAATTTCAGCATTGATAAAAGTGATAATTTCAAAATTAATGGAAAATATTTTCAGTATCAATGAAAGAGATAATAATAAAATTAATGAAATATAATTCCAGAAAGAAGGAAAGAGATAATTCCAGAAAGAAGGAAAGAGATAATTCCAAAATTAATGAGATATAATTTCAGAATCAATGAAAGAAATTATTCCAGAAGTAATGAAAGAAATAATGATTAATAAAGGAAATAATAATTAATAAAGGAAATAATTCCAGAATTAATGAAAGAAAACTCAAGAAATAATGAAGGAAAATTCCAGAAATAATGAAGAAAAATTTCAGAATTAATGAAGGAAAATCCAGAATTGATGAAGGAAAATCCAGAATTGATGAAGGAAAATCCAGAATTGATGAAGGAAAATCCAGAATTGATGAAGGAAATTATTCCACATTAATGAAAGAAATGATTCCAGTATTAATGAAATAAATAATTAAAATTTAATTATTAATAATTAAATAATTAATTAAATTTTAATTATTAATAATTAAATAATTAATTAAATTTTAATTAATAATTAAATAATTAATTAAATTTTAATTATTAATAATTAAATAATTAATTAAATTTTAATATTTAATCTTTTTTCACCTTTATAGATGAGCTCTTTTTTTTTCATTTTTAAAACCCAATGTTTAGAGACGGAACTGTACAATGTACATTTCTATGGGCGAATTGTCAGGCGGAAACTAATTTTCTGGCATTTGATGTTGTCGTTGCGGCGGCTGGATGCTCCCTCCAGTAATATAAGCTCACTGAGCTCAGTGTATAAGCTCGATGCAAGCCTCAGAATCTCTGTCGTCTGCTTCTCTCCAGGTTACTTGTTTTGGACGTCTCCTTGTTTCCCGAAGAAATTACTGAACTGGCAGTTCGAACATCCAGTTCTGTTTGTGAGCTTAGCTTGTAGGGAACCGAACAAACCGTCTGTCGTCTGCTCATTAAGAGGTTCTTTGTTTTGGACGTCTCCTTATGCTCAAATAAAATAACCGAACTTTCAGTTTGAACTTCCAGTTCAGTTTATGAGCTTTGTTTATAAGGAACTAAGCGGAATAAAGAATATAGTTTTTTTACTTCAAACTTCCTCATCACCACATGAGTCACTTTTAAATTTGAGATTAGATGGCAGCACATTAGTATAAAGTGAAGTGTGGAAAAATTCACTTTTACGATCTTACCCGTCGCCTGGTTGTGTAGGTCCTTTGTTTTGGATATCTCTTTGAGTCTTGGATAACATTTGGTTAAGGCCACGATTATGCTACAAAAGTTTTATAGAAGCGCTTATTGATTAAACTTGGACGAAATGGCGGCTTATTCGTCACGCGTTTGAGGTCGGCTTTTTCTTCCTGTTTGCTAAATTTTCAGGGTTTTTTTTTTTCTCTGTTTCGCTTAATTCTTCGCTTTTGTCGTTTTTTTTTCAGTGTTCAAACGTATATATAATATTTATTTTGCTCTTTTTGGTCAACTAGTTAGTATCTGGGGTGTTTCTTCAGTGACGTAGGTGTAGATACTTCTAATACTGCATTGTTCTCTCCCAATGAATACCATCAATCATTGAATTCTCTATCCTCTAATATGTTTTCTCCCATGGAGACATTGAATGACTTACCTTCTACATCGGCGGAAAATAATCTCTGGGTTTCGGACTCTAGGGGCTCCACGGCCGCTCGTTGAAAATAAAAAAGCCAATAAAATTAAAAAAAATAATAATTATAAATATTTTTAAATAGTAAAAATAAATCAGTAACTTTGATGAATAATTAAAAAATTGGCCTATGGGGCTCCGTCATAGAATTTTTTGCTCAAAAGGGCTCCGGGAGTCCCGGAGTTTGAGAACCGCTGATTTATTGTTTTAAATTCCTGTGGATGCCATAAGAAAACAGCGGGGGATTGTGTTTGTTTTTACCGAGTCACGTGATGTTCTGACGAAAGATGTTGGGGACTGGGGCTTTCTCGTTAGCCCCGTTGGGGACACAGTTCTCAGCACTGTCAAGGCGGAGACCGCTGACGTTATACTCTCTCCAGTAATATAAGCTGACTGACTGACTGCCTGACTGAAAATGGACTTTTTGAAGGCTACGAGCGTCTTATTTTCGTGCGCTCTTTTTCTCTTCTAGTAATATAAGCTGACTTCTCCAGTAATATAAGCTCGATGGAGGCTTGATTTATATACTGTTGGTGCTGCCATCTAATCTCGAAATTTCAGGCAACTCATGCGATGATGAAAAAAGAGAGAGAATTCTTTGTTGGTCACTCACATACTTGCATACTGCTTTGGTCACTCACATACTTGCATACTGCTTTGGTCACTCACATACTTGCATACTGCTTTGGTCACTCACATACTTGCATACTGCTTTGGTCACTCACATACTTGCATACTGCTTTGGTCACTCACATACTTGCATACTGCTTTGGTCACTCACATGCTTGCATACTCTCTAGGTCAGGGGTTTCCAATGTAAAACTTCTCGTGGTGCCCTTGATAGGCTGTTCCGCGGAAACCGTGATCATAATGAGGCTGTTCTACGGAAAACAAACAAATTTTTGAATATTTTATCCAAATAAAAAAAAAGGTGTGTCCTTAGTGCCGTCGCAACAGCATCATAGCTCCAGGGCAAAATGAAAGAGGGCTTAGGCAACACCTATTGATTTACATGTTTATTGTAACAAATCATTATGCCAGATCTAATCGTGGAAGCCCTTATGCGAATGAGTTCCGTGCCGGGGTGAGATTCATGTGTTAAGATGGCACGGCGTGCCCCGTAGAGTACACGTAAATTCTGCAATTCAAGAATCTTCACTTCTAGTGGATAAAAAATTTCCAAAAAGAAGAAAAAACATCGTTTTTAGGTGTCATTCAAATATTACGTCATCATCGATTGGGGGAGCGGGGTTCGGATTTGCTGACTTTTGATGACAAGGGGGAGGGGGGGGGTTTATAATGCTTACGTCATCAACCACCCTTTATGAAAATATGAGTTATGATTCAGAGGGGCAGAGCTGATGACAAAATTTTTCTGACGGGGGGGGGGGGTCAAAAATGGCTAAAAAGTTGCTTACGTAATGCTTGAACAGCCCCTTAAGAACTTAATTATAATTCTGATGAAATGTAAAATGTAATTCACGAACTTCTGGAGCTTCAGATTCGAAAAATTCGATGCAAAAAAATGCAATGCTACTGTTTCTAATTTGTTCAGTCATCCAAAATGGTGTGATTTTTTTTTTTTTCAAATGACACTATATCTCGTCGTTAAAATTCAGAATAAAAAAACGTTTTGCGAGAGTATTAGTAACAAGAAAGTTTTCTTCTTTAAAAGCTCTTTGGTTTCCGGGATTAATAAGGGCTCCATGGCGTTTGATCATGTGGAACCCCAAAAAAAAACTGTCGGGAAACCCATGGGTTTTTTTTTCCTTCCCCGTTTTTCCCGTATTTTTCAACGAAGCTAGAATTTTTATTCTTTTCTGAAATAAATGATTAAGATTTTCATATCATATAAATTATATTATGATAATTATCACTTTAATTATCATAATTAATTGTAGTAACCAAGGTTTACCTCACGTTCTCGTGAAACATTTACTGGTTTTTTATAATAAGTTCATTTTATCTTACTAATCTATTGCGACTTGCCTCCCTCTATTTTCCGCAGTTGGCGGTTTTTCAGGAGCTTTATCGGTAGTTGCGAACTTTACCATAAATGCGAATTTTTTTTTTTCTATACTGTACTATTTTTATCGACAACTCTACTTACGTTTGACTGCTTTTTTGGCGATAATTACTGCAGTGATGTGGCACATGGATCCCGAATTTCGGTATTTTTTTATGCAGGGAATGTGATCACAGACGTTGTCATGCTCCACGAGCACGAAACTTGAATTTTTGCATGTTGTTTTTTATTTGTGATAGACCCCCTTGCCTTCCGTTTGCAAGGAGGCCACAGGCACCGGAACCAGGGGTTGATGCCATTTGAACCCCCTCCCCAATAACTTCCGAAAAAACAATGCAATGCATCTTCCCTCTCCTGCGTACGCGCTTGGGTCCGGGATATACGGGATGATCAGCAACTTTCACGCCCCCCCCCCACATGTTTTCTTCATGTCAGTACCTCTGAAGGAGGCACATATATATATCCCCCCCCCCCCCGCAAGTTGTTGTGTCCTCGCCGCATCAGTGAACTGAGTTCTAGACTTTCTTCTGATAAGAAAGTTTCAATTGTGAACATTTACTACAAATACTTTTCTACCGTCCCTTTTGTCTGTTGCCCCTGTTCGTTCTTAACTCTCCGTTCTAACACCTTTCGCGAGCCGGTGTCGTGAACGCCATTTTCCCCATCCAGATATTTTGACTTCCGAAATTATTCTCATTTTATAGAATCATTCTTATTTTACTCAGAGAGAAATACATATTTATTTTTTACGCTCATTTATTACGTCTTACATTATCACACTTGGCTTCCACTTTTGGTTTATACTGAATGGCACCCAGACATTAAAACATGAATGTGGATATCATTCCATTCCAATGGTTCAATTAATCAATCAAATTAGAGGGGTTTTATTGTAACGTAGAAGTATCTCCTAGTTACACTCACTTTCTTTGCGGCTTTGCCAGTGTAAGGGTTCACGTATGACTAGTACACTGGGTGTGCTCACATAGCTTGAGCAGGGGACCTCCCTTTTAAATATAGATGAATGTATAAGAATGTAGTCAAAGGACCGTTTGAGCTTCTACCAGCCGCAAGGAGGACGGTGATGACCAGCCTTTGGTGAGGCCATTTATTTGTGTGTGTGTGGGGAGGGGGAGCATTTCATATAATTTGATGCTCCCCCTCCCCACATTTAGTCTCGGCTTAAAAATCGCCATTGAATATTTATTCAAAATGTTTGTTTAATTTTATTTGATTAATGTGTTTAATACATTTTGAAGTACTTAAAATTTTTGATTGGAAGTTGATATGGGACATACAACGTTCATGTTTTTTTTAATTGAGTGATGTTTTCATTTTAATTTGAAATATGTCCTTTTCTCCGGCACCTTCGCGACACCGGCTGGTACCCCCCCCCCCCCACTCCCCGTCTTGGAAGGTCGCATTTGGCCCGAGGACCGAAGGTTGTGCATCCGTGCCCTAGAGTGTCTAGTGTAAATACTGCAGGAGGATCTAACTTCGATCTAAGTCTACAACGATATTTCATTCGTTTTTCAAGCACAAAAAAATTGACTTCTATTACAATTAAATCTCAGAGAAACAATATCGCAAAGAAGAAAATCGCGTGACTGATGTTTAAAAGTAATCAATCAAACTGCTCATTTTTAAAGAGGCTGAAGTCAAATATGCAGTCATGAGCACGCAGATCATCTCCCGGAGAATCATTCGCACATTCCATATTTAGCCTGTCACATTTTTAAATGAGAATTCCGGAGCCTTCAGGAAGTAAAAATTGCATTCCATTTCTGATCCGCGGGGAATTTGAGAGTACTTTGGTTGGTTGAGTCCAGTCATCCTCCCATCTGGGTATATCTGCCATGCCGAAAGCCACAGTAAGTTCATCAGTTTATCCGCTTTGGTTTTGTTTATCACATGCACATGAAAATATATTTCTTTTGATTACATGGCGTGACGTTATCTTCAATGCAGCGCCATATCTTGGCTTTAGATCAATCTCTCAAATATTTTATTACCACATTTTTATTAGTTACAGTAGAGCCTCGATAATTCGAGGTGAACGGGACCAAGATTATCTCGGATTGCTGAAAACTCAGATTATCCAAAAAAATATAGAAAACAAATTTCACGGGGGGGGGGGGGGAAGAACCTTCCGATATTCATTTTATGATAAATATACTGTAAATTGTGTGTGTAGATTAGGGCTGCCAAAATCTATACCCTCTTTGTAACAGGGGCTCCAGCTCATTGCCAAGGGGTGTACCCATTATGGAACTTTAGAGAGGGCACAAAAGGTTCGGGGGGAGGGGGGGCAGAAAAATTTTCTTCCCGAGAAATTGTGAATCACCATCGTTCAAAAAGCATATCAAAATATTTTTGTTTTGTTTTTGCACTATAAATTTTTAAAAAATTGTGGCTCGCCGAAAGGGCCCACCGAAGACTCCGGCATCGGGATCAAGACTTTTCATTTTTAGTCATGGACGAAAACACTGGGGACTCCCCAGCGTCATTAACGGAGCCAACTGATCTAATGTATATGCATGAACTATAAGCATTGACCTCCACCTAGGCCTTCAGTGCCCTAAACGAAACTAAACGAACCTCGCACGACAAGGCTCTGGCGATATAAGCTCTGTATCCCAGTGGGCGCGGTCGGTCCGAGCTGGCAGTCCGGCCGGGTAAGCGAGGGAACAGAAAGAAAACAAAAAAGAGAAAAAAAAGAGAGAGGGAGAAAGAAAATAATAAACAATAAGAAAATAAAAATAAGAAATAAGAAGAAAATAATATAACGTATAGGGCTAGAGCTGTGGGCTGTGTGTTGGCCTCTTTTCTTGTGCAGCTAGTGGGCTTTTAGCCTCTTTTCCCTTTTCGTCCCTGGAAAGTCCTCTTCAAACAACAGAAAGAGTGAGGTTTTGAGAAGGAATTTCGAAAAAAATTCCCAGCATCTTGGATTATCCGGAACCTCGAACTTCCAGGATTCGAATTATCGAGACTCTACTGTATGCTGTGAATAAATAGAGTGATCTTTGCCTTTCAATGCCTATGCGTTTTGTTTTGATGTTTTTCCTTCGTTCAATTTTGCAACAGCCTCAGAAAGCTCAGAAAGCGGTGAGAAAAATAACCGAAGAGAACATACGTATGAAAGCCCAGGTCTGTCTGCGGAATATAAAGCGACTGATCCGTTGTCTCAACGGGAAAGACAAGATCAATTACAACGTGAAGTCCGTCGTCGTGACCTACGGAGGTGACGTCGAAAATCCGAAATCCGTGATCGGGGTTTACAAGACAGCGATCGCCGAGCTGAACTCCTGCATTGCCAAACAGATCAAGGACCGCAACAAGGCGGCCAGGAAGAGGACCCGGTCGTTGACGTCGTTGCCGTCGTCTTCGTCGTTTCTGTCGTCGTCGATGAAAGGAAGCGAATATGGCGGCGGGTCCGTCCACAGTGAAGACAGCTACAACAGCAGTGGCGGCGGCGACTTCGGAGAGAAAGCAGCCAAGAGAAGACGCGTCCTACTCCATTACATATGAGGCAGAACCGTTGAAAGATTCCGCGCGTCCGAATTCGATTCTGACAGTTTGAAGCTCAGTTGAGGAAAACAGAAACGAAAAAAAAATATATTTATATATATATAGATTTACAGTATTTACACATAACGATCATTACATAAGATTCTCAGTAAAGCAATAGTAAAGTCACACTCTGATTGGCTCCGTGTCACTAATACAGTTTTTTCTTGTCATTTGTAGACAGGGCCGCAACTAGATACTTTACGCTCCTTTCCATGTACAAGAAGCAGTTAAAGAGTGAATTCGGCGCCTCTTCTAGTCCAGCGCCCGGGGCACGTGACCCACCTGCCCCCCCCCCCCCTTCCAGTTGCGGCCATGTTTGATCCTTGCTAAAGCGCTAAGTTTTAAGACATTCATTCCCCTCACTTAATTCACTCTCTCTCTCTCTACGAAGGGAAAAATAGTTGTAGTCATATTGGTTTATGTTATGTTAGGGCAGGGGTTCTTAACCTATCGGTCGCCACCCAATATTGGGTAACTGGGACTTCCGAGAACACTTACAGCCAGGGATTCTTGAGCTATGGGTCACGCACCCGAACATGGTTCGTGGGTGCTTCCGAGAAGGGTCTTACGAATCCACTAACAAACATGATTCTTAAGCTTTCTTTTTTTCGAAACGAGCACAACTCAGGTCCATCGCCATATATGGGCAATTTACTACCTAGTGAGTTGTGCCGGAAGTGTAAGCGTCTATATGTAACAGTCTGAGTGCGTATCTAGTGCTGTGTCTGATTTTTCAGTGCTGCCATCTATATTTCAGAAGTGAGTGAAGTGTAATGATTGAATTACATTTTTACCTGTTTGTAGGTCTGTTGCTCTCTGTGGCGAGACTTTTTGAAGGGGAAATCGGCTCGCATTCGTGCCTTGAAGTTGAGAACCACATAGGATTCTTGAGCTATGGATCCCGACCCAAACTCCACAGGGGCTTCCGAAATATATCATACATATCCACTTTGAGATCTTCTTGAGCTAAGGGTCAACCCAAACTGTATTCGCATGGGCTTCCGAGATGGTCCTTATAAATTCATGCACAGCCATTCTTCTTAAGCTATGGGCCACTACCCAAACTTGATTGGGAGGGGTTTCCGAGAAGGGTCGTGCGAATCCACTAACAGCCGGGGGATTCTTGAGCTATGGGTCGCGATCCCAACTTGATTCACGAATGCTTCCGAGATGGGTCGTAGAAATCCACTTGGTCCTGTTATAAATGCACTTATTGCATGGACGGAGATAGGTGGGGGGCATTGCCCCCCCCCCCCAGAGTCAAAGGTTGAGTCGACTGTGATCTAATGTATATATGTATATATGAGTTGACATCATCATCATCGTGCCCCCCCCCAGCAATAATGACCGTGCTCCCCCCCCCCAGACTTCCAAGTCTATCTACGCCTATGACTTATTGCATCACTGGTTTCACTAGTTTCGAAAAACAAACTCCCATGGGTCGCAAAGCTGATCTTGTTGTTGATTTTGGGTCGCGGTTGAAAAAAGTTTAAAAACCCCTGTGCTAAGGCCCCACTCGTGTCTATCCTGGCGCAATAGTCATTTGCAAATATTTGCTTCTAATGTTCTCCTTCCCCCGCTGTAATGAAGCGCCAACTCCTTAGGCTGGCTACACACTGGTCCAATGTTCCATGGCGAATATTTGCTTCCATAATACTCTCCGTGTTATGGCTGTTGGCGTTCTTCGATCAATGTGTGGCCAGACGGATTTTCCAGCCTCCAACATTTATCGATCTGGGCACCAGACCAAACTAGTGTGCACTATTGCCAATGGTGGAGCTGCCACACTACTCACTAGGGAGTGGCCCTGACACCTATGTGGACACGATCGCTATTCCCTATCCTGCTTTTTTTTACGATTATACATAATACTCACAGGCTTATCCTATAAAAGTTTCATAAAATTTTTTTCATAATGCTTAGCAAATGCAAGCAATAAGCGTATCGGTTACATTTGAGCGAATGTAATCAATAGGTTTATTGGGTTTTTTTTTTCTTTTGTAAAAGAACTTCAATAAAACTTTTATAGTTCAATCCCGGCCTCATGGGCATTAGAAGTATTTTTGACCTGCGGGTGCTTGTCTTGAAATTTTAATTTCTGAATCATTTCTGGAGTGCTCGGGACGTGATACAAAATACTGTGGATGCTCAACCACAGTACTTTCAGTATAGTATATATATATATAGAAGGTTATATAGGAGGCATGGCTCAACACCCACCAACTCTAACACCACACCTACGGCCGTTTTAAGAGCATCATGGGGGACTCCTGCAATAACATTTTTCAGAGACCCTACCTGGCGTATTTCGCAAATTTCAACCAGTTTTAATTTTTCTGAGCCCCCTGTTCTTTTGAGGCCCCCGGACTGTGCCCGGGTGGGCCCATGCGTTAAGATGGCACTGGCTACGCCACCTTTGAAGCCGAGCACTCATTGTCTTTGAAATATTTTCAAATATACTTCGACGCCTCTGCCGAGATCGTTATAAATGCAGGATAGGTTCTAGTTCAGCCGACTAGTTTTTTTCCGACCAGTGGTAAATTGCTGTATGACGATATGACTGGAGTTAGTGGGCGGTAAAGTAGTATGTCAAATAGATAAATTGCTAAAATGCGGTAAAACCCCCCTCGTAACGGTCACCCCCTCCCCTTTCTAGTCCCCTCACTATTCTTTTACGCTTAAATAATAATTTCCCTTGCATAATAAAAGTATACTTTTTATTATGCAAAGCACAGATACAATCAAGAGAAATATATATATATTTCTTTTGATTGTAAAATATTCAAACCAGCGGTTTTAATTATTACATTAATTTCAGAGAAAATCTTGCAAAAAAAAAAGTATATAGCATGATAAAGCAGCTTCGAGATCAGCTAAGGCCGGGGCCTTCAACCCATGGCCCGCTGGACAAATGTGGCAAGAGGCGCATTTATGGTTTTGCCGCCTAGCGCTACACGAATTTTTCCGTCCTTCCCCACTTCTAGTATAATTTTCTCGACTACCCTTTCCTCGAAATTGCCACCCTGTGTTATAAGCCGCTTGGCCTCCTCCTGCTCCTGCAAGTACACTTGTGTCTCTAAGTCACTATTTTTGTCACTCCCGTGCTCACACACTCTTTTAGTCATTCACATGCTCACACACTCTTTTAGTCATTCACATGCTCACACTCTTTTAGTCATTCACATGCTCACACACTCTTTTCAGTCATTCACATGCTCTCACACTCTTTTCAGTCATTCACATGCTCTCACACTTGGTTTGGTCACTCACATACTTCTACATGCTCTAAGTTACTCTTTTGATCACTCACTGACACGGTGCCTTGTTTTATAGGTCACTATTTTGATAATTTATACGTTTACACATGTTCTGTCTTTTTTTTCCTTTGTCAGTCGCATGCTTTCACACTTTGTAGGTCACTCTTTTGGTCATTCACGTGCTTACACGCTCTAGGTCACTCACCGACCCGGTTCTTCGCTCTGTATGTCACTCTTTTGGTCATTAACGTGCTTGCACCCACTATAAGTCACTCTTTTTCTCACCTACGTGCTTGTAAACTCTCTAGGTCACTCTTTTGATCCTTCACTGACCTAGTAGTCTCTTACTGTCTCGGCAGAGGGGGATTTGTTCGGGGTTATACAAATTTTGCTGCCTTTCTCCCATTCTACTCATTTTTCAATTTTTTTTTTTTTTTCTGTTATCAAAAAGTTTGATAACAGATCTTTTACAAAACTTGAGAATGACAACCAATAAGCGTATTGGCTATATTCGTTCGAATGTAATCGATACGCTCGATAGTTGCATTTTTCAAGTTTGATAAAAGAACTTTCATAAAACTTTTAAAGTGTAATTCCGGCCTTAGACTTCGAGAAGGAATAAAAATCGATTCATTTCTGCATATCTTCAATCTAGATTCGTTTCCCTTCATGAGCTTTCAAGGAAGCCACCATGTTGGTTACCTTGGATACGGTTTGTTTGTCCCTCAAACCTGTGGCCGAACAATATCACGTGATCCAAAAAGCCGGAAATACCGTAAAAACAAGGATTATATGGTCACATACCGACATCGTCCTGAAGTTTCATTTTGGTTTCTTAGCGCCACCTGGCGTATCGAGCATTAATTTGCCCCAACCTCGGAAAATATTTTTAGGGCTGTCGGACACAATGTGGCCCAGTTCGAGATGCCTCTCACCCATTGAGGTTGTTGACAGCTCCTCATAAATCTCCAGTTTTTCTATGAGCTGCGGAGAGGACGGGGCTTTCTCTCTTTCGAGTGAAATAACCTTCACTCTTTATTTCTACGTGCAAGGTATGTCTCCAAATCATTTCTACGATTGATGGTTTTTTTTTTGATTTCATCGAACAATTTCACCATCGATTCATGATGGAGTCTCCGATTTGATAGTTTTTTTGTCTTCTTTTTTTTATTTTTATTTTAAATGTCCACGTTACCCTCGTTTAATGGGACGTGACGAGACTGTCCCTGTAAAGGAGGACCTAATTACGAAAATTGAGGTTCACAAAACAGATGTCATTTTGAAATTTTTTTTAAAAAGCGATGATTGGTTTGACATTGATCCACCTTTGATTGATTCACATTGTCTATGCGTATCCATGTGATTAATTTGTTCACAACTTATCCCTAGATCTGCGAAAAGAGAAGAAAAAAAAAAAAGATGGTCTACACTCTCTAAATGGGTTAAAAGAAAGCTATTTTCGTCGTAATTATTAGCTGCATTTTTCTTTAAAATTGTTTTTCCGATTGTTTGTTCTTCTCTTCTTTTTTATTTTGATATATGTTTTGTTGTATTTATTAAATTTGTGCGAAGAAAATATTTTGAGTTGTCAGTTTTGGTTTTGATTTGAGTTGGCAATTATTATTTTTTTAATGGTAATTATTAGCTTTAAGAAAAAAAAGTGAAGAAATTAAAAAGTGGATGTGAAAAAAAATATTATCTACTTTCTTTTTTTCTTAATTATTGAATTTTTCTGCTTTTAATTTTTTTTTTTTTAACTGGCAGAGTTTACTTACCCTTCAGTTCCAAATACGAATTAATTATGAATTATAAGAATAATTATGTTGATAAGACTGCTGTTTCGCTGTGCACATTCCTCTGAGGATTTTCTAACCATGCAGGAATGTACAGTCGAATCTTGTAACGCCCACCATCTGTCCCAAAGAATTTTGACTGCTACCATGAGTTTGGCATTGTACCGGAGGATTATGCTTAGAATAGTGTTTCGGAGAGACGCGCATTACATAAGCAGCACCTTCCTTTCCCGCATTTGTTATGAAATGCCGTATCCGAGTGTCTTAGTGTTACTCCGCAAATAAAATAACCTATTTTTTTATACGTATTCAATTTTGAGATGACAAAATTTTTGTAGCATTGCAAACACTGTACAATTACTTCAAAATATTGTTTGATAAAAACGACGTGCACTTTTGAAATTATTTTAATTCTGCATAAATTCAGGGACATATTTTATAAGTGCAAAAAAAAATATACTGGTGACATTACTTTTAGTCTCCATTAGTTTTATAGTCATAAATTTACTGTTTCTCAGATATTGGAAGGACAACTCTTTTTGACGTTATTTGAATGGAGCAAATCAAAATATTATGACCAGCGAGTGAAAACGTACTGTTGAAAAAACTTTCCTCGCTTGTCAACCTTGAACAAATCAGTGTTATTGTGTTATATGCTCATTTCACGTGTTCCCGTTATCAATAAATCGGGGGTTTTTTTTTAATATGTTGGTTGTTTTGGTTCCTATACACATTCAGATATTAAATGTGTTTTCTGAGATCACACTCTTTATTCTTCGTCATTTGCTCTTACCTGTTGTTGTGCTGACCGATAATAAACAGTGGAAAAGGATAAATCCTCAACTTCTTTCAGAAAAAAAAATGATAAGAAAAATTATGGAAATTCTTGGAAAATGTCACATAGATTTTATTTCCATACAAACAATAGTTGGCCTTATAATGAGTTAACTAAAACAGGTTTTATTTTTTTTACATTATACTCCCATGTATGGAAGATTTGTTCACAGAAAATTTATGGCGCTATAACAGGGTTCGACTGTATTCATGTTAAAAGAGTTGTGCTTCTTTGGTGTTCTTGCTGGTGCTGCCATCTGTCTTCCTTATTTTGAAGCCAAGACTTCAAATGCTTGAATTTTTTTATCATGTTGAATGTCTTCCTGCTCTTTTTTTCAAATGGGAGATTGGCTCTTTCATCCGTGCCTGGAAAACTGCAGAAAACCAGCTTCACCGACCACCAATGTGCGGCAAACAATTTATATGGTTAAAATGTAATAAATATTTTGTAAGATGAAAAATACATAAAGCAGTTACAATGGTAAATGTTGTAAGCATTATATAATAATAGTAAGCATTATAAGCATATGACCATTATACCAGAGAGATGTGGCCTTCCTTTCCCTTGGGACATGCATCATCAGGATCTGGGTTACTGCATGGTTATTTTGATGCAGTGACATTGGAGACAGGGATGCTGCTACAGTATTTTGTTGCACTGCATCAAACGTCTCCAGAATCAATTTAGGAATCGAAATCTTCTACATACAGCTCGTACCAAGTACCCACAGGCATGGTCTCCCCCCCCCCCCCCCACAAAGGTGGGGCTGACAGGGCTCCAGCCGTCGAAAAATTCCTATCTTTTTTTTTTTTCCATGCTATAAATTCGCTATAGAAGGGCCCGTGAAAAGCCTGGTCTGTAACACTTCCGGCATCCATTTTCATGCTGAAGGATTAAGTTTCAATCCCAATTACCCCAAAGCAGAATGTGCTGAAATCTGCTACGTATGTCGCAGAACAATTACTGCTACTGCAGAACAATTTGGAAGAATTTTAAGAAAAAGTGCAAAAAACACTATTACATGTATGGGGATTTTTACCGCAGAACATTTCCAGTCAGCCGAGGGCTCGTCGCAGAACAGTACTAAACATTCTGCTTTGGGGCCCAATTATTTCACCAGGGACTGATCCCCATGAAATTTAAGTATAAATTAAATTTCACAGGTGGTGCAGCCAGGTACATTTGATATTTAATTGCAACTTTTATATGTGTTGTTACTATAAATTTCAATTTTGTACAGATACCTCTGACAAAGATGATTTGTTCTAAAATAATATTTGTTGGTCGAAATGTGATTTCACATTGTTTTCTAAAGAAAAATCTTTTTAATTTATTCTAGGTACTGCCAAAAATTTCATATTAAGTTTTATAAAACACTAAAAAGCACTATAGAGAAAATAATAAAAGACTGAGATGAGAACAACTTTATAATTACAAGATATACAGAAGACTGGATGTTGTGAAGATATTTATTATTTGAGATGTTAATTTTTTAAAGGAAGGAAAAAACTCATGTCTGCCTCTACCGGGAGTCGAACCCGGGTCCCTCGATTGCCGGACGAGTGCTCTGACCACTAAGCTACAGAGGAGATAGAGATTTTCCTTCGCTAGAGCGTATATATGCCGAACGGAACCGTGCAATGGACGGTGAAACCGATCAGCTAATAGCTCATGGACGACGAGCCACCAGAAATACGGGAGTCGAACCCGGGTTCGACTCCCGGTAGAGGCAGAGATGAGTTTTTTCCTTCCTTTAAAAATTAACATCTCAAATAATAAATATCTTCACAACATCCAGTCTTCTGTATATCTTGTATTAACAAGTGGAGAGCGACATTCATGTCAAACTTTATAATTGAATGAAGAAGAAGCGCGATGTTCGATGATAGTTACGATGTTCTCAGCTTATTAGAATAGTTTTTTAAATTTCCCCATGAATAATGCAACAGAAGCATTAGTGATGATATTGGTTTTGAATGCTGGGAAGCTACGCATGAAAATATTTGAGTTTATGCGAGGGGACAGCTCATGAAGGAGGCGTGCGTTCCTCTGAGAAGTCATTATTTTAATTCTTCAAATGGATTTTATAACAACTCAATACCATTGGATTTCTCCTTTTTTTAAAGTGAATTTAAGAAATTAGAAAAGAAATACATATTTTCAGAAGCATTCTTAAAAAAAAAAGTCTTGTAAAATATGGGTGATATGGTCAAGGTTTGGTGCCACTTCCCATGGAGAGTGCATTCTTCTTTCCTCTTTAGAGGCTTTATGATGTGTGCCATATGAGATACCCTTTAGTAGTAGAGATACGAGAGAAAGGAAGATTGTTAGCACAGGTTATATATTATGGTCGTTCTGGAAATGCACCACAGTTACTGATGATGCCATCTACATTCTATCTTTCAAATCTTGTATTTTTAATTATATATGTTTTGTTATAATTATTATATTTTGTTTTATAGCTTTATCATAAAATTTTATACACCTTTTAAATTAGAGTATAATATTCAAGGGTCTGTCCAGACCTTTTTTGTAAAATTTCTGCCTTAAAAAGTCCTGTTTTGTGAAAAAATTTCTTATTTTTGTGAAAAGAATCATTAATTTTGTGAAAAATAAGTAATTCTGCGGGAAGCAAAGTAATGTAGTTAATCTAATGAAATTCCAAATTTATAGTTCCATCAATTGTTATTTTATGAAAGTCCACTTTTCAGGTCCAGAATTTTGTAAAGGGGCTTTTTTATGTCCGGAATTTTGTGACAAATTTTGGCTAGCAGACCCCTGATATTGAAGGAAGAGTATGAATTTTCACACAATTTGTAAAAACCATTACCGGTGGTAACTGCTAAACTTAAATGATCATTTTCAATTTTGTTAAGATATTGATTAAGCTTACTGCGCAAACTATTTATGTAAATATTATTGCATTGATAGAGCATTATTTTTTGTACTGTGTAGATATACAGATAATGTGAAAAATAATTTGATAAACAAAAATAAAATTTTTCGATACAGTGCAATACTTTACTAATTGTAAATAATACATGTACGTGACTTCATATCTTCGTGGATAGATGGCAGTATATTTTTGGAAATCTGTGACCCCCCACAAAATATCCTATCACGAGCCGCCACTGGTTTATGCAACAAATTAAAAGGTCAAAATGCAGTAAAATAATCAAATATGAAATCTGTAAAGATTTTAAAAACTGAAATTTTTTCTGCTTCAAAAGGAAAGTGATACAGAGATCATGGCAAAAGAACAATTGAGTTAGACGTTTAAGACATTACACTGAGAATCTTGTTCTGTGGATGCCAAAATTTTTATGGAATGGATTCAGGAAAAAAATCAAATGCCTAGAGAGTACAAATTCTGTGAGCATTTTCAATTGTTATGAAATTACTCTTATGATAAATAGGACTTGCACTGAAAACAAAAAAATATTAACAGATTTCAAAAAGTAAAATAATAACTTTACTTTTAGCCATGAACAAAAAAGGTTAATAAAAATTAAGTTCTTTAGCCTCTTATCATTGAAAGCAAAATGCCTAAGTTTGAAAAATGTATGAAATCATCTCATTTTATACATCTGATTCCAAAAACTCGTGGATGACAAAGAACAATTTTTCAAAAACTGGCTCACGATACTCTAGATCTTCATAAAATGGGTTAAAAAATTGTTCGGGTTTTTTTTTTGGCAATATTAGAGGAGGTATAATTTTTATTCTACAGATAGCCTATTTAGTTTATCTCAGAACCATTTTTTATATATATATATCTTTTATTACGTTTTAATATATTAATGGTGCAACATGGTGATTAAAGTGTTACTCATTTAACCTTTTACTGCCCGAATTCAGATTTAGATTCATTTTTATAATTTTTTCCCGTTTTGATCCTTCAATGCATGTTTTCTGGACTTGCTCGTGTCCATAGAAACAACATTAAAATTAAAAATATGATTAAATTTTATTCTTCCTTAAAAATAGGTGATTTTAAAAAATTAAATTGATAGCATGTGTTGAAATTCTTGTTTTGCAAATTAAGTTTGGAATCTCACATCTTGGGAGGGGGGAAAATCAATTTCTTTCAAGAATAAAAATATTTTTTTCTGATGAATAAAACCAATGTTCCCAATTTGGAACATTGGCCATTAAAAAGTTAATCTAATATTATGTGCTATAGTCATTGAGGTTCGTTTAAGCGAGGGTGGATGTATTTCTTAAAGGGAGGTTCACTTTGTGATATACAAGTGCTTTGGATTAGAAACATGTTCACTAAATGAATTATGCTCATAAACCAAGGTGCCAGTGTATTTTGGTTGCAAGATATGTTATATATTACGCCCATTAAGAATATTGTTTTCAGTATCTGAAATCTTCTGGGCGGTAAATGTTTCTGTTAACAAAAATTGACATTGCAAAGAATTTTCATAAACACATATTTGTTCACAAAACAGTATGGCAGATGTTTATTTATGTATTGTTTGAAATAATTCTGTGAAAAATTATTTGTATGTAATAACCATTATTAGGCACAGTAATACCTCAGCTTTCGTTGATTTTGGTTATTGTCTATTTCAGTTTTCGTCTATTTTTTTTTTTTTTTGTTGCGAAAAATTTATCTTGGTTTTTGTTGGTTGCCTCAGATTTTGTCGATGTGCCCACTTGACCTCACTGCTAATTTTTGTTATCCTGCTCAGTGTGTCATTGTGTAAGCAGCAACCTTGCGCATATAGCCAAACAATTCCACAGAACCAAAGAAAAGTTCCAGGGCCAGCAGCCCTTCGAAGAAGAAGGCGAAGAACACAATCGAGTTGAAAAAATACGAGAGTGGCATTATATAAGATTGCTGTAATTGGAAGTATGTATGGGATGTCACCATCCATGATAGGTTCCATTGTGGCAAAAAAGGAAACAATAAAGAAGGTTGATGTAGCGAAAGGTTTGAATGTGCTAATGAGAAATATATATCGCAAGCAATTGAAGATGTCAAACAGTAATTACTAATTTAGATCAATCAAAAACAGATGGCAATTCTGTTTCGGTGGCCATCATATGTGAAAAGGCCAAACTGTTGTATGCCGATCTCATTAAGAAAATGCCTCGGACAAGTGCTAGTGCACTTACTTATTTTAAGGCCAGCAGAGGCTGGTTAGAAAAATTCGAAATGGCAATTCACACTGACATGCACAGTGTTACTAGGGACAGCACAGATGTGAGTTGAGACAAGTCTGGGGCAAAATATTTGCATCAGAATTTGAGTGAACTTAGTGTCCCAAGGAATGATCTTGGGATAGTGCCCCAGGAAGTGACCCTAGATAGTGCCTAGATAGTGCCCTTATGGAGGGGGAGTCTCCCTTCCAAACAATAATATCTGCACCTCTTTCCCCCCTTCTTGCCGTCTTCCATATGCTAGAAGAGTCTTCAGAAAGGTATACAAAATGTGAATTGCATGTTAAATTTTCATTTATTCTTTACATAAGCCTTTTATATTCATTTTTAAAATATTAAAAATAATAATTTCTTATTATTTTTAGTTTTACACACTGTATTAATTTTCTATAAAATGTGTTTTTTGTATTATTTTGGGGAGTCTAGAACGAACTAATTGAATTTACATTGATTCATATGGAAATAATTACCTCGGTTTATGCCGGTTTCAGACTTTGCCTATTGTTTTTCAACGAATTATCAACGAAAAGCGAGGTATCACTGTATTTTGTTTTAATTTTAAACATTGCGTGCAATTTGAGTAGGAGTTCTTATTTATCCAATTACAGTATTTGAGGTTGTTTTTAACATGACAAATGTCATGTGTCAGAAAACCGACCAACCCTGATTTTATTGTAATATGATGATCAGTATTTATGTATTATTATTTATTTGCTTTATTTCTGTTGTATTGGCTCAACCCTAAAAAGCTGTAATTAACTGAGATTATTATATATGCAGGCTATCTTTTTTCAGTTTTTTCTTGTTTTGTAATGTGAAGTTCTTTGCATATATGTTGCTATTATGAATAAAAGTCAAAATAGTTTGTGTCAAATTTCTTCTTATTCTCAGTTAAAGGCAAATATTATCAAGCCTGACAGTCAAACAGTAGTTATTTACAACAGTAATTGATCAGTAACAAAACAAATAGTTTATAGGAGCATGTATTCACTAAAACTTCATAAAAAACATGTAACTCACAGATGACATGATATTCCAATCTCTAAGATGCTGTATGATTTTTGACATTTTACTGAGGAAACTTTACTTGCTCTCAATGTCCAACTCTTTCTGTGCACAGATTTGTTATAATTGCTTAATCAATGTTATCAATTATATTCATCTTCAATCTAGATTTGGGTTTAAATTCAATTTTTTTTTTTCCTTTCTTTTCAGATCATAATCGGAACATGCTGCAGCTTTTTTCAACCTAAAAATTTTGATAAACAGCCTGATGGGGAGCCGTAACCAAAACCTGGTCCCAAAAAAACCAGGGGAAAGCCGATATACAACTAGGAATGTTGCCCTTGAAAAGAACAAGCGTTCTGCAAAGGAAATGGCACCATTTAGAGCTTGCAAACAACTTCTGAAATCAGAAGACTGGGGTGACTCCAAGTTTTCACTTCTACCGAAGAGTGGCAGCAAAAAAATTGCAAAACTCGAAAATTCATCATCAAAAGATTTAAAAGGGAAGCATAACTTTCCAAAGAACCGGGAGAAAGTTGTCATCGTGTCAAAGAAATCCTCTTCAGTGAGAGTTGTCAAGAACGGCAACCAGAAATGTGTTAAGGGTGTCCAGAGATCTGTGTCTGTCAAGAAAGTCAGTTATTCCACCTCTGTCATCCTCTCATCTGGAGATGAAAGCGATAGTGAAGATGAGGACGATGATGAAGATGATGAGGAAGAAGAGGATGAGGACAATGATGATGGAAATAAATCAACCATTAAAAAAAAGGAATCTGTGATCAAGCGCACTACATCAAGAATTCAAACCAATTATTGCAGTGCAAAAAAAATTGACTGTAAGCCCGCAACAAAATCAAAGGCTTTAAAAGCTCCGAAGGAAAAATCGAATGGCAAGAAAAAATCAAATACACCAAGTAGAGAATTACGCCCCAGGTTTCCATATAGTGCTACACAGGAGTGGCCTACTGCAAGAGCACATCGTATGGCCAGTCTAAATGCGCTAGCCAAAGTTCATGTTCTGTATGAAAATGAAGGTAGAACTACTGGAGAAACTGAAGAAAATTCTGTGCCAGAGCCATCGTCGAGCGAAGATAGTTCGTCTTGTGATAGCAAAACTGGGAAGGATCTCAAGGAAAAAACAAAAGAAAAGGGTAAGGATGAAAAGAGTAACACTACAGGCAAAAGGAAGAAAAGTTCGGATGGGAAGAAACCTGCCAAAAGACGAAGAGTAGAAGTTGCTCCAGATATTGAGATAATTGATACACGGATGTGCAAACGCATGGCAAGTCTTAATGCACAAGCTATTCTAGCTGCAAGCTACTTGTGTGAGAAACCCAAAAGACGAGAGAGGGTAAAAAAAGAAGACCCCAATATTCCTCCAGATTTTATGAATATTGAAATAAAAAAAGAAGTTTTGGATTACCCTGAACTACAGATTGTTGATCATCAAAAAGAAGAATCACTTAATGCATCTGAAAGCACTATAGAATCCCCACTTTCAATTAACAGTGTTGATGACGTCTCTAAGAAATCGGATGATTTCGAAAAAGTAGATCTTCCTGATTCCAATCAGAAAAAGAAAAAAGAAGAGCAGAATAAAATTTCTTTTTCAGAAATTAATACTGATAAAAATAAGCAGCCTGCTAAACCATCTGAAACTGTTGATAAAGTCAGCTGCATTAGTAGCACATTGGCTTCCACCTCTGTAAGTGAAGTAGGTGTCACAAAGTATACCAAAGTTACAAAAGTAAAAATAAACACAACTAAAGAAATGGAGATTAAAGAAGAAAGCAAAGCAGAGAGGAAAATAGAAAGAATAGTTGAAAAAGATGATGTTGCAATCACTCGTATGTACCATTATCAGTCAAACAGTGCTAGTCAGAGCTATAGCGTGAGGATGGAGACGACGTTTAAGCCTAATGGCAGAAATCCAACTTCAGTGACTGGGTCACCACGAAATGCTCCAATTCCATCTTCTCATGTCATGGGTGCAGTGATGCCCACCCGTCAGAGTTACTATAACTACAACAGACCTGGAGCATTAGCTTCACAGTCTTATCCTATGGGTCGTAACATGCAACCGATGATAGGGATGGACCAGCACATGGCTAGACATTATGGAAGTAGCGCTTTCTCAATGCCTCAATACGGGCATTCTCCTTCTGGACCATACCCATCCAATGAATATGGTAATTTTTTTTCAAAAATTTTTGTATTGAAACCAACTTGTGTTCTTCTTTCGATTGAATCAAAATCTCTTTCTCTCTCGCTTTCTCAAATCTTCTTTACCTATGTTTTCTAAACATCATTGCTTTTTTCTCAAAATATTCCTCATCTAAATGATTATGGACCTTTTGTTTATTTTATTTTTAGGCTATTATCAACCAGCTGGACCAATGATACAACCAGTTCCAGAGCAGTATGTGGTTCATAAGCCTGTACCTTATCATCCTCATTCTCATCCACAGCTACATCAGGCACAGACTCCAGTGCAATCAACATCTCCTAGTTGTGAGAGGTATCCTATGGGTAACAGTCCACACTCCTCATTTTCCCGGCAGCCTAATGCATCAATGAAGTCCTCACGTGAGCCCTCAATTACAAAATGTGCAGAACCTTCCAGAATGGGTGTATCATCTCCTCATAATCAAGTAGCTTCATACAATACCAGTAATCAACGGCATGTTGGTCATAGAAACACTGTCACCCAAGAACTGAGTTCACAGCAAAGGGCTTCTGAAAGACGAATGCACCCAATGATGCCCCAAAAACGTGGTAGTGTTCAAGAGAAACAGGAAAACCCAAAGTATCGTTGCAACCGTCGCCAAAATTATGGAGGTGGTCCAGAAGTACCCACATATTCTTCCTCAGGCTATTGTAGTTACCCTTCACCTGTGTACATGACTCAGCATCAACAGCCCATGCATATTCAACCTTCAAAATCGCACTCTGTATTCAGGTGTCATGACCAGGCTGATAATAAGCATGTCCAGTATCATTCTCCACAGCCATCGTCTGCTGTGCACCCACCTACTCCTCCTGCATTACAACAACAGCCAATCCAGGCTATGAATGCTCCTCAAAAAGCTGAGCTTCCCAAAGTTAATGATGATGTTTATTCTGATCAAGGGAAATACAGTATCAAATGTGAGCAGTATGTGAATAATTCAGTTGTCAGGGATGCAGAAGCACAGAATAATGAAGATGTCATCGATCCAAATAGTAACCTCTGGCGACCCCCTCTTGTTGTTGACATTGACAGCGATAATGAGCCTAGGAACACTAAAACATACATTGAATTGGATGTCCCAAAAGCATGTCCCCAGGAGAAAATTGTTGTCGTTGATGTCCGCAAAGAAGCAAAGGAGAGATACAGCAGAAGACAAGAAACAATGAAAGCGGATCAGTATCAATCCTTGCAGAACAGGAGTGTGGTCCTACGATCCGAGGTCACCGAGTTGGATACTGGCATCAAAACCACACAAAGTAATGTGCAAAATTCTAGAGAAAACAAAGTTGACAAGCAGTCTGCTGGAAGCTCGAAGAATATGCCAGACATAATGTTTATTGAGATGACAAAAAAGAAAGAGCCATCGGCACTGATAAGACGAGCTAGGCTTCATGGGAAACAAAGAACATTTCGTGATTCTGAGAACAGGCCATTAGCTCCGTATCCAAACACCAAGAAGAGTGCATCAGCGGCTTCTTCATCATCATCATCATCCTCTGAAGTTTCTCTCCAAAAAAATGCTTTTCAGCCACAAGTTTCGTTACCACGTCTCATTCTTCCAAAAAAGCCGGAAGCAAGGATAACACATGGTTGGTCCTGGGAAGGAACACCATCTGAAAAATTGGTGTATATTAGTGTAAGTTTGACTAATTCATTTTTCATCTTATAACTAGGTCCCATAGGTGGATACGAGGGCGAGCAAAGGGGGCAACTGCCTCCTTCTTCCCGAAAAAATTTGTATTACTGGCATAGGCGGGAGGGTGGAGGTAAAAAATCTGCCCCCCCCCCAATGCACTATACAACTGTCCTTTACCTTGTTCGAAGAGCCTATATCTGCTTATGCTGGGTCCTTTTCTGCACTAGCTTACTAGCCTTCCTTTTAAACAATCGTCACCTTCCCATTTCATGTGATTGCATTCTCTTCCTATTTTGGCCTGGCTTTGTTTCTCTCACCACTCCCAGCAGAATTTTCTGTTTGGTACAAACAAGGAAAGGGTCCCAAGGTAGTGTCCTAAAAAAATTATGAAAAAAATTTAAATTTATGTAGGTCTACATGTATCTCACCCAGAAACATAAAAATAAAGAAACATTTCTTTGGAGTTCAATTATCAATGCCAGAAAAAATTTTAAATGACAGCAGTTGGCTACTCATCATCTCTCGTACTTAGCAGTGCAAGGTGCATATTAGATGGGGGGGGGGGGGTTATGGCATTTTACTGGTGAACCGTTGATCCTAGCGATATACTTCTGATTAGAAAAAGTTACCAAATAAGGTGTAGTACTCAGATATGTAATTCATGTTTCAAAGGGTTGTGTTGTTATTAAAATAAAAAAATATCTATACTGTGTGTGTGTCCCTGTGTGCACCGAAACCCAATTAGAAGGTTGTTTCCCCGTTTGTCCTGATGCCAGCAAAAGAAAACTCAGTTTCTAGGAGGCCATTCAAGTATTATGTAAGCAGATTTTCAGCCATTTTTGACCCCCCCCCCCCCCTTGTCAGCAAAACAATGACCCCTCAACCCCCCGTCAGCAGTGTAGAATATTTCATATCATCAAAAAGGGGTGGTTGATGATTTGATGATGTAAGCAACCTTCAGACCCCCCTCGTCATCAAAAGTCAGCAAATCCGAAACTCTTCCCCCCCCCCCCTCCCGATGCTGATGTAATACTTGAATGACCCCTAAGTGATATGTTCGCTGATATATTTGAAGAAAGGAGGGAATTTGAGAAAATAATAGTTAAGTGCAGGTAAAATGTTTTTTTTTTTTTAATATTTAGAGCTTTTTTTTTTTCAACTTTGCTCCGATTTTCGAATTTTGAATACCTCAGTGAATATTACACTTAGAAACATAGAATTTTTTTATTTGGCATCAGGGGAGACAGGGCAACAACTTTCTAACTGGGTTTTAGGGCACACTGGGACTGTACAAAAAGTTTTTCTTTTATTTTAATAACTCTACAACCCCTTGAAACGTGAATGGCATATTTGAATACTACACATTGTTTGAAAACTTTCTCTAACTGAAAGTATACCTCTAGGATCAACAGTTCATCAGTAAAATGTCATTACCCCTGTTTGCTATGCACCCGGTATATAAAAAGTTCTTTTCACTTTCGTTGCACATTCTAGTTTTCTTTTCTTCTATGCTGTACCTGATCATGTGTTGTTTGAATGATACCACTCTGGGGTTGCAAGATTTTAAAATTCATTCTTGGCATCAAAAATATTAATATTTACAGGTTTTTTTTAGTAATCCATAATAATTCCGTCAGATTTTTTAAATGTTTCTATGCATATTTAAATGAATAGAATCTGTGGTAATTTTTTTCAAAACTTTTTGAAGACGTCCCCTTGGGACCTTTTCCTTACAACTAATGAAGCATTAAGAATAAAAACAGTGGTAGCTTTACAGCAGCGTAGAGGTTTGAAGGCTAACCTTTGGTTTAATAGATATAGATTCAGTTTCAAATCCCAACTTGGGCGTGAAGACTTGAGCAGCTGATTAAAATATTCTTCACAAATTTGAATGTCTTAGTCTAAGGATATCAATTTGCAGTGATGCGGATAGAATTAATTTAATGATTGAAAAAATACTATGCATGTATCTTTTATTTCAGCATCTGATATTCTGCCAATGAGAGTGACTAAAGTGTTTCTCCTTTCAATTTTTTTTTTACTTTCATATTTCTCGAATTTTTCTATAATAAACTTGTGATCTTTTTCTAATGCTCTTTCAGAACGATGATCCACCATTCTTAAGATTATGTTATTCTGCAATTCGACACCAGGAAGGTGATATCATTAAAGTGCGAGATTGTGTTCTTCTGAAATCTGGAGCTCGCAAAACTGATTTGCCATTTATTGCGAAAATCACTGCATTATGGGAAAATCCTGCTGATGGTAATAAATTTTTTCTGAAGGATTTTTGTAGGGCCAGTCCTAGATTAATCGGGTTGGTTAATTAATCAGTTGTTAGTCATAGTTAAAAATTTAGTTGAGATTGACTCAATCATCCTATTAAAATTTGACTAAAATTTTTATTAAAAGTTAATAACTTATTTCATGAAACTGATTAGGTGTCGAATTATGTTCCTATACATAACATTTCTGATATGTGGCACTATTTAAAAATATATCAATTTTGATGCCTTGATCAAATTTTTCACTAATGGGAAATTCAAGTAGTTTCAAAGAAAACTTGTGGCGATGTCAGTTTCTAAGTGAGTTCAATGGAAGTTGTAGAAGACGAGTCCAAAATTTGTTGTCTTCACTTTTTCGTGTTCGGGAAACATCAGCTTTCTCTTCTTCTTCCCCCCAGTAAAGTTTGTGTAATTTCTGGAGAATTAAGTAATAGTATGAAGATCAAAAGTAGTTTCAAAATCAGTGACTAGTTTAATTTTTTTTTTAATTTTTGTTTTCTTTCTTTTTTTCTTTAAAAAAATGGAATTTTCTTTCTTTCCTGGATCCATCTTCGCATCAGCGAGCTGTTGAAAACTCTCATGTGGAGTATTAATTATTGCTTTCGTATAAGTTGCCATCTGGTGGCAATGTCAGTATTGTGAGCTCTGACCTGAGTTAGGTCTTACCGCCCATGTATGGTCCCGTTCTGAACACATAAGCTCTGAGGAAAGATTGATGTTCTATGCCTTTGTGTAATCCAGTGGTCCAGAGCACTCACCTGTCAAGCAAGAGGATGTGGGTTCGATTCCCCCACAAGGGGAGTTGAATTTTCTTTCTTTCCTGAATTCATCTTCACATCAGCCAGCTTTTGAAAACTTTTATATGGATAACTTAGAATGACATCCTTGGACTAGTTTAAATAATTGATTTTCGAAAAAATTACAAAGTTCCAAGTGAGGAAAATTCCAGAATTTGTCAAATATGTTCAGCATTTTAAGCTGACATTTCTTATCTATTTTTATATCTGTTTCTATTTCCTATAGATTTCTATAGAATTTATTGCTATATTCATTTACATCTAGTACAAAAGCATGAAATTAATAAAAATACTTTTACAACATATAGTCATAAATACTATGCTTGTTATAAATGGTGAGCATTTAAAACTGTTTGATTAAAATTAGATTAAATGGTAAATTTTCAATTGGTTCATAAAATTGAACCAGTTGAAAATTTTAATCAATTGCAGTCCTTATTTTTTCGCAAAATCATTACAACAATCTTCTCTTTGTACAAAAAATAATTCTTTGAATTTTTGAATCGGCATTAAATAGTTTAATTCATTGCCAGAGGGCGCAGTAGCCCAGGTAGATAAGATACTCACCTAAAATACCAAAGAATCTGTAGAGGTGTCAGGAATTTGATACTCGGTTTGTTCTTGTGAGAAACTTTCCTGATGCAGGGGTACATCAGAAACTGTGACATGACCACAGAAAAAGATTATCATAGGGAGTCCCACACCAAAGGGTTAGTGCACCTACCTTTCGGTGAGTATTAAAAAAAAAAGCTGCCATTCAGAATCAGCAATAAATTGTACGCCCCGGTCTAATTAGCCAACGTGTGCAGAAAATAACTGTGGTGTGACAAAAAGGATCAAATCATCATTGCCAGAAACTGTTTCTTTCAAAATCTGGGATTACATTTCAGTAAATGTAATTTACATGTCTATATATAGTACTGTGTGACTTCTCCCTTATCATAATTCTGTGAGTTACATAAGATATTATTAAAAGGTTACTTCTATATCAGGTTATATTCAGATAATTAAACTGTCATTCAAGACGACAATACTTCGGTTTCCATAAACATGCAGAAAATTTTTCAAATTTTTTAAAATTGAGAAAGGTAATACCGTATATACTCGTGTATAAGCCGACTCCCCAACTTCAGGACAACCAAAACCGCAATAAATTGAAAACCCGTGTATAAGCGGACCCCAAAAAAATCCGTGCATTTTAGAGAAAAAATATTCTTATCATTTTTATATATTTAATAAATAATAAATTCTTCATATATTTTTATACAAAATGAATAGTTTCCGAAGATTTACACAACAGAAAATGATTCAAACTTTGTAATCCATTTCTTTTGAGTCTCCAAGCCCATCGTAATCCATCAGATCATCATAAGGGGGTGCGGCATCTTCGTTTTTATCTTCATCTGGGCTATCGCCATTGCACTTTCAAAGAGAATATCATCTTCAGTTCCGTCCATCGCATTGCTGACGCAACACTTTTTCAAGGATCGGCAGAAACAGAATTTCACGCCTCATGTATCCATTGGCACACTAGGCCAATGTCAAGTTTCTTCAAGGCACCACTTTTTTTTTTGTAGTTTCTTTATCATCGGAACTCATCCATTCGATCCACAAATTCCTCAACTAGTCTTTGAGACGCTTGTTGATGCTCACATCTAAAGGCTGTACAATCGACGTTAGCCCACCTGGTATGAGGCCGTTCAAGTATTACGTAAGCAAATTTTTAGCCATTTTTGACGCCCTCCCTCCCCCCCCCCCCACTTGTCAGCAAAAGTCAGCAAACTACTGACCCACCTCCTCAGCAAAATTTCGTCATCAGCTCTGCCCCTCTGAATCCTAACTCATATTTTCATGAAGGGTGGTTGATGACGTAAGCATTATCCAAACCCCGCCCTCCCCCTTGTCAGCAAATCGGACCCCCCCCCCATCGATGATGACGTAATACTTGAACGGCCCCTATCAAAGCCAATGATGTTTTCGATTTCTTTCCCTCGGCTTCGACATTATCAGTTCCGTGGGGTTTGAACATATCCCATACCAATAATGCCGGATTCTCGAACACTGCTACAAAAATGACTACTGATTGTGGGGTCGATATTTTCTCATCAAAAACTGACCCGAGTATAAGCGGACCCCCCACTTGAGGAACGAATTTTTCCACAAAAAAACTCGGCTTATACACTAGTATATACGGTATTTTGCGTTCAGATTAAGTAGCAAATAAAAATTTAACATTAATTGATTGAGAAAAACTTGAGTAATCAATTTTCATGACTGAACTTGTTTGCATAACTAAAAAATTTTTTCCCTCGCATGAATGGGGAGATGGGAATCAGCGTGGTCACACACACACACACACACACATAGTTCTACTTTGTTTAACGAATCACTCCGCTTACGAGGTCATATTTTTCGGTCTCCCAAGAGTGACTTATTAACGAAGTTTGACTGTACAAATAGTTGATTTTTTTGTCAAATACCTACATCAAATTATTGAATTTGTCATAAATAAACTATCAGATGTGTAACGATAGTCACACATAATAAGATCAATTATTCAGTAACTAAGCTGAAGTTTGAATTGAAGTCAGCTTTACACCTTTATCTATATATATAAAATTGATTTTCTGTGTGTCTGTGTATGTTCTCTATACAAATCTACAATTTTAGATCGATCGTCGCCAAATTTTGCATATATATACCAAATGGGACCCGACTTGAACGATAGGCTACTTTAAAATTTCGTCAGCCCAGGGCAAATGCCCCAAATGGGCAAAAAACTGTCCGGCAACAATGGTTTTTGGGCCTCAACAATCACTTTCCGAACGTTTACTTTGGTTACCGTGGTTCCCTAGCAATGCGTTTCAGACGTGTATATGCCTTTACAACGGTTTGTCACTTCTTTAATCCTGTTAGTATATGTATAATAGTTTATGCCTTTATAATGGTTTGCCACATTTTCAATGAGGCTTTTTGAATAGACAGCATCGCTTTGAGAGTCAGAAAAAGGGTGATCCTCATAGAAATCAGTGCTAAAATTGTCGATTTTACTGTAGAAATGCAGAAATTAGTGGGATTTTCTGCCCCATCAATAATTTTAAAAATTGTATTGAATTCTCGATTTTTGAAATATTCAGTTCGCTTAGAGATATACGAAGCCCAGGAGATTAAATATGAAGTAATTAGCCAAACCTATACTTTTGAGTTGGATATTCGAGCAATATCATTGATTTCATTTATATCTTCTCAAGTATGAAAATTAATGTCTCCATATTGTCTCTTTTGATATTTATTTGCATCAATTCATGTGGGTTAGGATATTTTAAAATTAGTTATGAGCCCGTGAAAAGTGCATCGAAAAAATTCCACAGCTTTAACTAAGGATTTTTGGAAGCTGGAACAGACAGATGGATAACTTGAAGTTCAGGGGGGGGGGGGGGGGTTATCGAAATACCTAGCGCCCCTTAAAAAAACAAAAATATCCATTCATTTCTACGTTTCTGTGTAAATCTAGATTTGTTTATTTCATGAATCGCGCAGGTCGCCATATTGGTTAACTTGGACACGGTTTGTATGTCCCTCAAGAAAAAGAGAGGGAGATATCGCGTGATCCAAAAAAGCCTCATTGAAGAAAACCCAGGCAGCGCCGGGTATTATAGCTAGTATATATATATTCTGTATGTTACATCCAAAGTCCTGACACTCTGCAAAGTAGTGTGCCATTTTCTTGATTGATCATTTTGCAAATTAGCCAAAAACTGGTCGTCTACTTTGCAAAGAGCCTAGACATTGGCCTTAACATTTATAGTAGTTCATATTCTTACATAAATCATGCCTTTTATGTGAATATGCTTGTAAAATTTTTCAAAAAAAACGCAATTACTTTTAAATCTTCATAAGGAAATCTGTAGCCTTTCTTGATTCAATATTAATAAAGATCAATGCTATTGGAGGTTGTTGATGTGTGACATCACATGGTATGTAGTACAAAATAATGTTTCAAAGTCCATTTGTGTGAGTATGAGCACGTTTTTTTGAATGATGTTTGCCCAATATGATGTAATATTCAACTGCAGTATATCAATTTTAGAAAATTTATATCTTCTTAGCACATATCCCATGGGGGGGGGGGTGGCTTGTGAAGCTATAGACAATAGGCAATTTATAATATCTAGTGTATTTTTGTTTGGATTATTCTTTATATTCTAGATACTTGGTTTTTATTATTATCTCATTAAACAACTTTTATAAATCTTGCATACTTATATGGGTGGTACGAGTAACTCAAGCCTTATCCTTAACGTACAAATTTCAAAATGTTGTAATATGTGGAAGAAAACTTTTTTTTCATAAATTAAAATTTTTTACCAGGTGAAATGACCATGAGCCTTTTGTGGTACTACCGTCCGGAGCACACAGAGCCAGGGAGGAAACCTTTTCACACTGAGGGAGAGATTTTTGCATCAAAGCACTGTGATACAAACAGCGTTGCTTGCATTGAAGATAAATGCTATGTTTTGACATTTGGCGAATATTGTCGGTAAGTTACTCCTGTAATATTTTCAATGTTGTAAAAAAATCATGATAAAAATTTGGGACAAATAAAATATATTGGGAAAAAATTGGGATTGGATTGGAATTTTTTTTTTTCTCACAAGGACCGATCAAATCAAATTACACCAAAACAAAGGATCAATTAAAAATAAGATGAAACTTGTTCTCATCATGTCAGGAAAGTAAAAGCGCGCATGATAAAAAAAAAAAAAAGATGCTACACAAAACGTAAAACAATGGGGTAAATTGTAAGCAATTATAATTTGTCATAAAAACCAATGGCTCTAATGAATTTAAAAATGCAAGAAATGCATTGAAGTGGCTATTTAAAATGTCACTAGCTGAATGATGACTATGATCAAAGTAGTCATAAAATGATGCCGATGTGTACAACTAAAAATATGAGCAATGGACTTCAACAATGTGAGCACTCTAGTTGTTATCTCATAATAAAAGATATGATTGTGTGTCTTATGGGCAACTGGCAAGCAGAACTTCCTCGTGCTGTTGGTCCTGCAGCTCAAAGCAGGGATGTACTTACTTCTCGTAAGATTTAAAAGTAGTCACTGGCAGGTACCAAAAGGCTATTATCAATGGTGGATGCTATTTGAGCTGCTGTGTCTGCTTCCTCTTTTTCGTGTTCCAACGTATGACCAGGTATCCAGTAAAGTTTAAGATAATGTATTGCATGAAAAATAGCATGTATGAGTGTGAAATGCTATAGAACAATGCATCGTTTGTGGTTACATCATATACGATGGAGAGCTTAAAGAATAGCATAAAGTTCCGCAGAATAAATTGAATGTGTCTAGTAATTTGAAAGATGTCTTCTCGCACAGCAGATTGCCATTGGTGTAAACGGGGAAGTGCTTGTAATACACTTGTCCCTTGAGAAAAATCTGTTGTGTTATCAGTATTTTAATTGGGGAGTCATTGATTTCCTCACGAATTTTATAGTTAATCGAGTATTCTTTTGTTTTTCTTCTTTTTTTTGTAGCTATCGTAAGCATTGCAAAATGTTGGAGAGTACATGCGATTCTCCAGTTTCGGTCGTGCCACCCATAGATGACTATCCAAGAAGAGACAGGCTACCACCAAGTTACATCTCACCAGAAATGGTTTTCGTCTGCCGTAAAGTTTATGATTTCAGACAGAAAAGAATACTTAAAAACCCGGTTTAAATTTTGTTTTCTTTCTTCTCATTTGATGAGCCCTGAATGAAACAAATTTCTTCTAAAATTTCATGCTTGAATGACTTGAAAAATCCCTCTCCTACTTTGAAATGTGTGAATATATATATACATATATGTTTTTAATGCTTAGAACTTCATTTCCCTCCCCACTATAAACTGTTATTTCAAAAACAGTAATATTTTGCTCTTTGTTTTCGTCTATTGTTGGGTTTCATGAATATGTGTTGTGTCGAATTATGTCTTTCTTCAGTGGCTGGCTGATAGCATGTCATGATCAAGGAAAAAATTAAAATGAGCGTTTGTAATTAAAAATATATTGCTTTTGAATGAAGATTTATGATCCAGCTTCCAGTTCGGTGAGCTTATTTGTATGTTGATTGAAAAATATTTGATCTGGGAGCAGGAAATCATAATTTAATAATGTGCAAGAAGAATATCTTCAAAACTGTGTTGCGGCTGTAATGTTCCGAGATAAATGTTACTTTGATACATTCAATTACTTTTTTATTAACAAATTGTTGATGTCATAAGTGGCATGATGAGGAATTCATAGATTATTCGGGTATACCTGAGATATTAAAGGCCTGCTTAATATTCAAATTAGCAATTATACCTGCCCACCTAACACAAGCCATGAGAAAAACTGAAAAAATGTTTCAAGTTTCTCTTCTGAAAAGCTTGTGTCGTTGATTCAACTTCAAAGTGCAGATACTTTGCTTTTTTTAATATACATATTTGTTTGCGTTCATATATGATTGTTTGTCATTATTTCATCGTGTACATTAGAGTAAGTTGAGACATGATCAAAAACGAAGCAGCCACTGAAGAATGAAAGAATTATTGAAGTCTTTCCAATGATGTATCTCTTATAGTTCTTATGATCATTCGTTGATTATACACTCTCATTTTTTTATATATAATGTATATTTCTATTTCTTTCTATGTGAATGTTTTCCTTGAGATTTGTAATTTCCCATCATGATTTTTTTAGTGAACTTTTGCACTTGCATCTATGACATTTTTTTTTTCATTGTCTTGAAAAGCTGCACACTGATATTTATGGATTTCCATTTACTAAAGAAGTGGCTTTCCCCCATAACTCAAGTAGTGGAGAGAGAGCATGTACTTTTATATTTTATGTACAGAATTATAATCCCATTTCATCATTGAAAATTTATTTTGGTAACCATCATTATATTTGTAAATCAAAGAGATGGCCTTTTCAATGTGTGAAATTCATTTCAAAGATCAGATCAAATCATCATTCAGAATTTTCTTTTCCATGATTGGACAATTTTATCAGATGTAGCTCAAATATCATATGTATGAGGTGTCCATGTAATCTCAATGAACAATATGTTTCCTTATCATTGTTGCATCATCAGTACCATGTAGGTCTTTTAAGGTATCCCATTTTGAACTCGCATAACATACAGTTAAACATAAGATTACTATAGAACTGCATTTTTGGAAATGGATTAACTCTCCTCAAAAGTTTTTACTATTTCTTTCATCCTTATTTTCAGGTTTCCAGAATTTTCTTTTATCTTTTTGTTACTAATTTTAATTGAAGTTTTTTGGACTCCATCCAGAATGTGTCTTGCTACTTGGGTTGAAAGCCACTTCATTCTTTTTTAATTGAATATCTCTCTCTCAGTTGTGCTTGTGAGAACACTGCTTTGATTAAAGTTTAATTTTTATGAAAATGCCTCAAACAACTATTGTGGTGATAAATATAGCTTGACAGTTGGACTTGAGTTCTAAGCTGTTGTTAATCCATGCTTTTGAATCAAGTTCCATGCAGTGCATCTTAAGAGCATCCTGTGCTCTCAGGCAAAGTTATTTTTCTGACCCACCTGGCTTTTAAGAATTTCAACCAGATTCCATTTTCACAAGTCTCCCCCCCCCCCCCCCCGCACTTGAGTGGCATTCGTTAAGACAGCACTGGTTCCATATAGGTTTTCTGAAATTTATTGTACTTTGGGAATTTTTCTTCTGATCATAAACAAGATTCTAACAACTAAACAATAAATGAATTTAGGATGTGATTTGCTTTTGTTTTGTCATGCTCAACAATGAATAGAGCGTGACAACTGATGTCATAGTTTTTCATTGAACGATGCCATAAGAAATCTGATCTTGGTTTCATCTTGCATTGTAAGCAAATTAGTCAGCCAATCATCTGGTGATGTTTCACTGAGATATATAATGATTCCTGGAAATTTAATGTCATCCTTCAATATAAAAGTAATGACGCATTGAAATATTTGAGAAGTATGCAATATTTTGTTTGAAATTTCTAATGATGAACTGAAAAGAAAAAAAAATTGGATTTGAATGCTCAGGATCTTTTCTTTAGAACTATAACGGTTCATTCACCAATTAAAACTGTAACATCAAGAACGGGGGATCTGAAATAAAAACAGAAAAATACATGCCACCAGATTATTATTTCTCCCTTATTATTCTGATTTGTACAAAGTACAGGTAAATCACTGGCCCATGTGGTTATAATGGTTCTGATGGATTGGTTATTGCTTGTGAAATCTTTGAAAAAAATGTCACATCTGCTTGAATTGTTTTGTCGGAGCAGCAATAACATTGTAATTCATCAGAAATAATGGCAAAAAACAGTAATAAAGCTACAAATCAAAGAATGCCCAAACTAGCTTTATGTCAGTTGTAATAAATATATTCAATATTCCTACTTATATAATAGATTATAAGTGCTATAGCAGACCTTTAAATTGATGCATATACAATTATCCAGAATTTTCAATTTTCTAAGCTTGTTTCAATAAAGTCAGATAATTCAAGGTTCTTACTGTATTAAAATGTGACTACAGTAGAACCTCGATTATCAGAACACACTAGGACTGAAGGGTGCTCGGAAAAGTGAAAAGTTTGGAAAATCGATTTTGAAACTAATTCAATAACGAGTTCTTGTTTGTTAACATTCTGCACTCAAGAAAAATGGAAAGTGTTGACGCTACTAAAGTTAAAAAAATATAGCAATCTATGATAACTTCCCCCATCGAAAAACCATTGGTCAAGAAAATACTTTCCTCCCTTTCATTAAGGCACACCCATAGGATTCAGATAAATTAGACGAAAAAGATGATAGCAAATCTGCTCCTATTCACACATTTGTGTGCTTGTGAATCGTTTATAACTACATACACCAGGTTCTACTGTATTTTGTTTACATAATTTATCATTTTATCACAGTCCGAAAATCAAACAAAAGAGATTATAAGTCAATGGCCATGTGTCCTGGAATAGAAAGATGGCTTTTTTCCCATGTAAATTTCCAACATGATTCAAATTATCTGAAGGGTATATCTAAAAGATAAAAAGACCTTAAGTCGAACCGCCAAGCTATATGAACATTAAGTGAATGAAAAATCCAAGGGCCCAAGGTATTCAAGCGACCATTTTATGACCAGAACGTTTTTTTTCTGAGACATTGTTGACTTTTATAGCAGAAGTTTATGATATTTGTAAAAAAAAATACATGTATGAAGGCAGAGGGTTCTTCTGTGTATAAAAAAAGGTATATTTATATCGGGAATGTTTTTTTTCCTCGTCCTAATCCATTAGCTTTGTATAGGAAAACAAATGCCATGTGAGGGAGTTTTTTTTTTTCATAGAATTTAGTTCAGATTTTCTATATTGTTCAGAGAATTTAATATATATAATTTCGATGTTTCGCTTCGGGATTTTTTTTTCCTCCATACAAAAGCTTGGTTATGTTTAAATTATATTTATTTTGTTATTTCTGATATTTATCCCTCTAAAAAAAAAAAGTTTAACATATTCGCTGCTGAAAGAAAAGTATATTATGGTTTCGTACTTACAGTATCAAAATGTGTGGTATGCAGATATATATATATATATTGTATAATTATAATCAAAGTGTGTTTTATATATATAATTGAAGTGTCAGGCAAGTGGTAAATGGCTGGAAGAAAAGATCGAAATCAGCTTATTATGGAAAGAGGGTGCGGTGTTCACTGTTATGTATATAGATAATAATTTTTAATATTTTATATGCGTCTCAAAAGTCACAATTATGGGGGAATTTTTTTTTCAATTTTAATATATATATATTTTTTTTATGCTTGAGCCAATCAATCTGAAGTTTATTTATATCAAAAATTCAACAATAAAAAAATAACATATCTGTACATGAATACAAAAATGAAATTTATGTATAAAAAATATCACTAATTAGGATTTTAATGTTTATTGATTGCTTTTATTACCATTTTTTTTAGTGAAATTGTTTGTCTATATGATAATATATATCTACTGGATTCTCTTAGCTAAAAAATAAGAAAATTCAATTATGGAAGTATTTAAGATTCGATGCAAATTTTGTTTAGATATGGAGTGTGTATTATATTTTGACTAATGCGTGGAATGTTTATTTATTAATTTATGGCATAAAAACTGTCTGCAATCATGTTATCAGTTTTTCCAGCTTTTATAGTGCGATAATGGGTTTGATCTTGTAACAATTTATGTTTAATATTACGAGCATTTGTAGCATTTTTAAAAAAAATTTTTTTTGACCTGAACAAGTATGATGATTATTATTAAAAACTAGTCGAAAAGGAAATCTTGATAATTAGTATCGACTATCTGTATCTAGCAGCATATTTTCGTGGATGCATCTTGAGCTTGGGAATGAAAAATTGTCAATCGAAATGATTTAGCAGAAATTTCGGGAAAACTTATGACGTAGCGTGTATATGAGAATGGTTAGTGTATAAGCTCTTTTTTTATGCGTTTCTGAATCACAGCAACATTCTTTGGGAGTTCCTGTTCAGCAGAGGCAGTATCAAATTATGCTAAATTTATTATCGTAACTAGCATTTAATTTTTATCATAACTATCAAAGGTATATTCTATTGATGTGAAAGTTATAAATAAATATATATTAAGTTATAAAAATGCATATTGTAACCACAAATCAACTTAACTACCTGCAACTATGAAACATCAAATAATGACGTAAACCTCCCAGAGATTTTAAAGATTGCATTAATATGGCAGAAAATTGCAAATAAAACGGGAAACCTAATAGAATATGCGTATGATATGCAGAAATTCTCATAATTAGCTTCCATCAGTGCAATAAAAATAAAGTGTGTTCCAAAAATAATAAAGCCAATTCAATAAGCCAAAATAATAATAGCAATATTCTAGTAATAATAAAATTTATGTTCTTAAACTGAAAAGTCTTTTTTTTATTAGAAATCTCTGAGTGCACAGGATCAAAACAATAATAATAATTTGACAAATATCTGAATTTTTTAATGAAAAAAATACAATTGACTCTTGCTAATCTAGTGCATATCAGACCAGGGTGTGCCGGATTACCGAAATCACAGGATTACTGAGTCAATTGAAAATGACCATTTAAATAATATAAACTTCTGTGCAAAGACATGCATAGTGACATGTTTTCCTCTTCTATACTCAAAGAAAACCTGCCTAAAAAAATGATAGAGTACCGGACAGGCCGAATTATCATATAGATCAAATAGTGGAATCAAGTCCTGTCCTAAAATGATAAAGCCACTCCAACAGGCTCAAGTCCAATTATATTTTCAACATCCAATAAATTTTCCATTCTTTATTATGTCAAACACTCATCCAGGGTTTGTAATGTGAAAGGTGTATTATCCTGTTAAAATTGAGCAGTGAAGCCATTTTTGTATTCAAGAAATGGAATTAGGCACTGATTCAACAGTTCCCAATATATCTGAGCATTCTGATACAGCAGCTAACATTACAGCTACACCTCTCCACTAGCATTGAACGCACCCCAGACGGTTACACCTCTGCTTCCTCATTGGCACTTGAGATAGTTTAGTTCTTTCTTTCTGATATCGTTTGAATAATATTTTGATTCATCTAGATTGCCCAAATTAAACTTTTTATCACTTGGCAATCCATGGCGGAATATTTCGCCCAATGAAGTCTTTCGTATTTATGATGCTCTATAAGTTTCAAACAAATAAGCATTTTGCACTGACAGATGCATTTACCATGCTGAAGAATGCGATGAACTGTAGATTTAGATATCTTCACATCAGGAAAACAATGTTATTTGGAGAGACTTTGTGTAGAATTACACTTTTATGATGTTTAGTCAACACAGAAGGACAACAACCTTTAGTCTTTCTGGTGCCATACAGTCCCTTAAATTTCAAATTGGAAACTACTGCACAGGATCAGATAAATTGCAACCTCTCAAGATGACAGCCTACTCCAATACAATTCATCAATTTGTTTTCATTCTTGAGCTGTTAAATTTTCCTCGACTCATTATGAAAGAAATTCTAAATTTAATGAGATAAAACTATGGAGTTCCTCTCTCTAATATAATAAAACCGTTTTTCCCTCCTCTTCAGTCTAGCAATATTTCAACGAAATTTTTGTCTGAAAAAGATTTAATACAAACTATAGGTATGGGTGTTATGTAATAGCACTTATCAAGATAAACTTATATTCAGGAAAAACCAAAAAATACACGTGGCCCTATCGTTTGTGGGACACACCTCAAATTAGAAAGGATTGGAATGTATAAATATTGATCCTTGTTTCAAGTAAAGATTCAGATTCATACTCAAGCTTCGAAATTTAGCAGGGCAACGCTCCTCTTTGAGAGTATTATTATTGTTTGTCGTTACAATTCCTTTCAATTTAGGCTATCACCTATTGAACAGTGTACGTAGAGTCTGCAGGATTTTGGTTCTCAAGGTGTACGTCATGGCCAGCTAGCAATATTGATCTATGCTCTTTCAGTGATTTTGAAATGGCTCTCTACTAGACCAATCTGGAGAGCCACAGATAAACATTCACTTAAGCAAGGGAGTTGCGGGTGGCACAAGTTTGAGAATCCTATTGGCGAAGGGCTATATTGTGTAAAAATAGCTTCCCTGATATCTTAAGTAAGACACATAGATGGATTCATTAATGACCTAGAAAAGATTTATTTCTTAAAAGAGAAGCCTCTTTAGATTTCTTTAAAGAAAGAAGATTTATTTTTAAAGAGAATATATGGTAATAAATAAAAGTGTGAAGAAAGATGCAATGTTAAGAGTCTTTATTGAATTTCTACGAGAAATTGGTAGACTTAGCATGATTTTTTTTAACTTCAATAAAACTATGTACTATCCACGTTCAATTTTTTTTTTTTTTTTTTTTTGCTGCTGCTTTATAACAATGTAAATCAAGTATGATTTCACTGATTCAAGTGTACATAAGAAAATTTTACGAAAATGAAACTAATCTGGATAATTTAAGATATTGTTTGGACAAGTAATTTTATATGCTTAGACGGGGAAAAGAATAACGCACATTTTTTAATACATTCATAGTCTCACACACTATTTGAAAAAAAGAGAAAAAACAAAACTAATTTTGATCGATTACAATTTCTTATTTAAAAGATGTAAACACGGCCGTGTTTTACTTTTTATACATAATACTTGTGAGCAAAAATGAAGGCCTGAAATGTGCCTTATCGATAAGGCTAAACAACTTTTTGTATTAAAAAAAATGAAGAGAAATGACAAGAGTTTTTTGTAGGACATTTTTTGTGCATAGCAAGATCTATGGAAGAAAGGAAATTTGCAATTTTTTTGTACTCAGGGTCTGCATGCTGAAATGTACGAGCTTTTTTCATTTTTATTGTTTCATTGGTATCGACTTTTTTTTCCCTTATATTTTTTTTTTCTTGGCTATCAAATGTGAAAAGAATCATTCGGTGAATAGAGTAATTAGAATGTGAATAGTTTTTAAGAGTTAAATGAGAACCCATATAAAAAGAATTTGTTCTTAAATGAGTATGCAGCAAATAAAAAAGGGGGCCTGATTGGCAACAAAATGATACACTTTGCTGGATGAATAAAGTGGGCCAAAATGAGGTTGTTTTGACAGCCTGTATTAACGAATTCTGCCACCTGACAATGTAAAAAAAAGCTAAAATTGAGAGACGAAGGAAAAAGAAACACCTTATTTTTTCATAAATTTAGACAGGAAATATATATATATATAATTTTTTTTTTTTTTAGAAATCAAAAAAAATAAAAATAAATCTATACTTGCTATCTTTTACATAACTAATTACCTGTAGGGTTTCAATCATGTTTCATATTTGTGTAACAAATATATAAAAAACTACTTGAAAATTGTTAAAAATATTCAGTGAAAACGATTCTTTTCTACTCTTCAAAAGCAAATTAAGTCTCATTATGAAATTCATAAGTGATTGTATGCCATGAAGATCAAAATTGCAACTTGTTCTTTGGACGAAAAAAAAACTATTGAACTGGCTGGGAATAGAGTTCTCCCTCGTTTAACGAGACTTACAAAATCTCTCAATGTTTGTTAAAATATCATGTAATAGAAGTTTTCTTCTGGTATTTTTGTCGGAGCAATGCAGGAAAGCATATATATGTATACATGTGAGTGAAAGGTGGCAGAAGAAATAAATGAAACCAGTAAAAAAATATATCAAGTAGAATTCACTAGTTTAGTATGTAGTAGTTCTTCGTTTTCAATGAACTTTTAAATGTTTTGCTATGCTTTGTAAGCCGTGTACTTGTAACGCTACTGCTTTTCACTGTTTGTGTATAAGTGTAAGCTGCAAGAATGTAGTAACATTAGTACATAATCTGGAATTTCTAGCTCTTGCTTTTTTGGGCTTCCACTCGCGCAACAGAACAAAGGCATTTCAGAGCTTAAAATTTTATTATCGCTAGAAAACACAGATTAATAAATGATTATTTTGGTTGATTTAACAGAGGAATAATTATCCCCTTGCTTTTGTGATTCATATAAGTAGCAAAAATCCTAAACATCCAAAAACGAAGTTTCTGAGCTTGTTAACATCGGAGCTCCCTCAGTGAATAATGTTATGAATCTGAATACTTTGGTTAGACGACAAGCACTATGTAGCACCAGATGGAAAATAAGCACATGAAGATTTCTTTGATGGCCTATTGGAATCTGCTTTGAGTTGTAGATCTTGGGCCACCATACATAATCTCTCAGACTTTCTAGGCCTTGTACAGTACAGACCTATCAAGTCTATAGTACAACAGAATAAACAAATTTTCTCTAATTTCAATTTCTTTTACCTATTATTTTATCAATCTTCATATAGAATAAAATATGATAATTTCATGTCAGTCAGTGATAGAGTATGAAACATAATACAAAGCCCATCCAGAAAGCATTGTTAGGGTATTAAAAAAATCCAAATTATTTTATTACTGAATAAATCTACATTCTTTAATGTACTTCTCTACGTGTTCACTTTGTAAATTGAGACGCGTCATATCTTGGCACTAATTGTAGTATACCCCCCCTTTTGTTGAATTCTGCCACCTGCAACTTAAACTAGCTCTTTTGGACATTTACCTTAACCTCATCATCACTTTCAAACTTGGCTGGCAAGGAATTTCTTCAGATGAGGAAACGAATAAAAATCGCTTGTCCAACTACCTTGTCCTAAATGTTGAATATATAGAGGGTGACTGAAAAGTTCCCAGCAAAACGACTCAAGCAGTGATGTCGTTATTCATTCAGTATGTGGTCGTGCGTTGTCATGCACAATACCAGAAATCAGTAATCCACACATTGTGCACTTTAACTCTTTTAGTGTCTCACAGTAATCTACTGTGTTGATTGTTGTGCCTGTTCCATAAACACGAGTACAAAGCCCACAACAGGCAAAATGCCCAACAACGTGGCTGAGAAAAAGATGCCCATAACAAATATGGATGTCATAATATTTGTAAAATACAGCAACCAAATTAAAAATACAATTACAATAACTAGAAACAATATATATATACATGTTAAAATATACTTATGGGTGTCTTATTCTAAGTATTTATATGTTCTCGATTTACTACCTCCAGGGGTAAGCTCGACCAATAAAAAATTTCCCATAACGTCACTCATTGCATTCTCTCTAAGTTTCACTAACCTGACGATAAATTTCAAAAGGTCGAACACCTCTTGCATTCAAAAACTTAATCACTGCTCTTATTTTACAACTGGTAGGTCAATCGATTGTTTTAAACATGATTACTGATGTGCAATGACTTGAACCATTTGGTTTCTTTTCGTTAATGTTTAAACTACCTTGTCTTCAAGTAGGAGAAAGTAATTATACACACATATGCACGACTTTCCTATTCTAAGATGTGCTGGAGATACGTGTAGATGGTACTTACTTTCTTTATGATCTTGAAACACAAATAAGAATGTTTTGAGAAAGAAATAACACATAAGATCACAGATCCTGTGTTGTTCACAATAAATGCCATCTTCACATGCTCTGTACATGTAAAGATGAATCTCTCTTAAGTACAAAACTGGTCAAAACATGAATGTTGTCCTCAAAACTTTCCTCAACTGGATTTGTTGTTGGCCTTTATGTCAAATAGCATGATTGGCTCAACTTGCTATGTGAAATTCTGGAGATATCTACTAATTAAATATTAGGAGCAATACAAATTCATAATTGCAAATAAATTTATTTATTTCTTCACTGATAAAGCAAGTTTTAAAGAAATTCCAGATGATGTCTGTTTTTATTTTTTTTATATATATAAATATCTATTAAAAAATTTTATGAAGACTAAATATGGAAGTATATTTGAATTCCTAATACATATATCTTTTTTTTTTTTCTTCATAAATTGAATTGGCCGAAGTTCTTTCTTTAAAATTTGAAGCAAAAAAAATCAAAGATTGAATGCCTCATAATTTTGACACTTTAAATTCACTTATTTATATATTTCTGCAAATCCTCCTGTTACAAAATTTACAATTACATTGTGATTATTATTTTTTTATTTTTGTGTTGAAGTGATTTTGATCGACATTCAAATGAAAATACTTCATATTTTTTCTGCATAAACTGTGATAGATGCTTTGAAAGAGCATAACTAAAATTTTAACTCTGAGAACCAGTTAGAAGTGATTTTTATATATATACTCGCTTATTTTCCCTTGGATATGTATTATATATATAATGTGATGTGTAAAAAAAGAAAGAAGAATTACGTATAGAAAGAAACTGCAGTTGAAAAGGAAAAAAATGTCTTTACAAATGTGTTATAGGTTATGATTGAGTTGAATTCAGCTTCTTGCTGTGCTATTATAATGTATAAGGAAGCACTTTTAAGAGATCAAAGATGTTTTTGACATTCTTTTGAAAAATGCTAAATTTTGTGGAACTATCTTTGTGGAACTAATTTTGTGGAGTATTCAATTAATAGCTGTGTGCTTGTGGCCATTTTGACATCACAATTAATTTTTCAATTATATTGATTATGCCTAATTTGATCTATTGCTATCTATTTGCTATTAGTTTCTATACAGCTTACTCAGCAAGTATCACTCACATTTGGGTGATCTTTGCAAACTTAAAGAATTTAAAGATTTTTGTTGATAATTATATTTTAGTTCCGTGAATCAAAGATTGAGAAAACCGGATTAAGATTGTAAATTTTAAACACAGCTATGTAGTTATGAACATTTTTGGCTATATATGTAGGTCACTGTCACAGCTGAAAGTGATTTTGTGAAAATGACTGGTCACTTTCTGGTTTCTTGCCAACTCAGGTAGTCAAAGCTTGTAATCAATTATTTCTCCTTTAATATGAGTGATATGGCTTTTTCTTAGCCCAATAACATCAAGAAGTAGACCTTTTCTGTATATGTATATTATACTGAAGTGAACTCGGAAGAAAAGTCATCTGGTCTCTGTCGGGAATCGAACCTAGATGATCTTGCTAACTGGTAAAGAGGCTACCATATACACCACTGAAGACCCCCCCCCCTTTCCTAATGTCCCATCTGTGGGGGCCATATCCTGAAGTTAAGAGAGGCTACTGATGCCTCTACTCCAGCACCTAACATTGTAGTGCATGGAATAAAAAAGGTAAAAGGTCATGTCCAGTGTAGTGTATACAGTAGCGCATTTGCCCAGTTTTGCTGGAGGACCTGGGTTTGATTTCCAGCTAAGACCAGGTGATTTTTCTTCCTGAGTTTATCTTGACTTATAATACCCAGAACAGGTCTACTTCCTTAATTCACTGGAATTCATAGTTGAGTTGATCTCTTTTACTTCCACTCAAAGTTAAATATATATATATATATATTACAGTGAAACCTGTATGAAATGGAATGTCAACAGACTGAAACAATATTCTGTTTCGCAAAGTTTCTGTTTTATAAGGGTGCAAATCAAAGCACTAATCATTCAACAGACTATATTTTGATTCCATTTGAGACAGGTTTCCGTCTAATACAGTGTCTGTCTTAGACAAGTTTCACTGTATTGTTATTATCGCTGTATTTTTGATAATATTGCATAGTTTTGTTTTTAAGATTGAAATTTTCATGACGCAATCACTGAAATTTATATTTTCATCACCGATTAAGTAGAAAGTTTCCCCCAGCCAGATGATAATGTAATCTACCAGGGTGGTTTGAGACGGAATCTCTACCCATGCTGGACTTACTTTTTTTTTTGCTCTTCCTACTCATTCCCCCTTCCATGCCCCTCCCACATCCTGCGTCAGTGACCCTAGGCAGGAATCTTTTGCAGGCAGCCCCCAAGCTATATTTTTCATGGGGGCCCCTTGTACAGTTAATTTAGTGTAAAAAAATAAGAATATCCCACCCCCAGGTTGGAGCCGTCAGCCCCACCTTCACAACTTATCCCAACAAGAAAAACTTTTTTTTTCAATTTTTATTTTAACCTTTCACCTTGGATTTTCAGCTCCTCCAGAGCGGACAGAAACAATTTTATTTTTTTTAAGTCAATGGGTGAAAAAAGTTCCATTCACTTCCAATTTAACACCCCTCTTGAGCAGCATCCCGTGCAGGTGCAATGGGTTGCATGGCCCAAGAGCCATCCCTGTACTTAATTAGTTTTCAAGGTAAACTCGTCGCCCCCCCCCCCCCTGTTCCCTGCGACAGATGACAAAACGCCATTGTGGGGACCACAAAGGTCAAGTGTGTATTTTGGTTCCCTTGCCTAGTACTTTTTCCAGAATGGTCAGATGAAGGCTAAGGAAAAATTTGGCTTCTTATTTGTCCAATCCCTTGAGCACCAGACACCTTTGAAACAAATTTCTTAATAAAAATCAACATGTCTTTAAAAGATATAGTGATGATGGCTCACCAATGATGTTTTGAGGAAAAAGTTATGTGGCACTATTAAGAATGATGAAATAATTCTGAACCAGAAAGCAGAAAAATATGCTTTAAAAGCAGGATGTATGGTCATGTATATTTCGCACACTAAACAATTGTGTGCGGCTTCCTTTAAAAAAAAAACAGATTTTTCACAAGATCCCCAAATTGCAGTCCTGTCAGCTTTCTGCCATGCTTGCTTTTGGGGGCAACACATAACACTTTGCACCAGGGTGGAAAGTAAGCTCGAGCTGCCTCTGGGTAGAAAGGTCTATCAGGAAGTCACACGTTGATCATAAATCATGTAATATCATTCTAATCTTATCTTTGGTGTACTACATTACTATAAAGGTTTAAAAACATTTTCTATTGCAACGAATATCCACAAACTTGAGTCTGCTCCTACCTTGGCCAAAAGGACCTGTATTCCAATCACAGTCAGATTAAACCTAGAAAAGACTAGTCATTTCACACACAGGGATTAGAGGTTTTTTTTCCACTTCAAGGGAATTATTTTGCCGTGAAGCATGAAACCTTTTTAAAATTAAATATTAAAATAATTCTCTTTAAAAGAGCAGGAAAAATCTGTGTCTTTGGTGCAATTATATTAAAAAATTCCACAGATTTCTTAAAATTTTTCCAGAATTTCAACAAACAAATTAAAATGGGGACACCCATGGGAATTTTTTATATATTCATTTAAAAAACTTGTTATGTTACATTTCAACTGCAGTTTCTTTTCGACAGTATTTAATCATATGCGCAGTAGATAATAATAAAAAACATCCTATGATATATAATATATATATATATATACATATATATTGTAGGAATAGAGCAGTTTACCTCGATGTTAAAATTTGCCTGTAATCCCATTTACTCTGGTTAAAATTCACGGTGTTATGGAAACACATGCGTGCATGTATATATATACATATATATATACTGAGTAGGGAAATATGTTTTCGATAAAATGTGTATCATGTTTTGTTAGAATAAATGTAACTTCAAAAGTATGTAGTGTGCAGTTCATTTTCTTGTATTAACTTCATCGTAAATGATGCATAGAAAGTGTCAACAGAACTTTTTGATTACCACACAGTGATTTTGTGGAAAATAGATATCGACGGCCCACTGCAATTAAATCTGAGTTGATTCCAATTTAGTTCTATACAAAGTGAATATTTAAGATGCATATATTTCAAAACAAAATTTTGAGTTGTTTTTTTTGGACTGGACGATCTATATATATAGTCCTCCAACCACGAGATGAGACTTGGCATGTCGCGTTGGACAACCCTATTCTTTTCCAGAAGCACAAGCCAAACATGAAAGCTTGATCGCTGACAAGTTATTTTCAATGTGCAATCCTTCCACCTGAAAAAATTTAATAAAATCATTTAACATGACCTTTCCAAGTCTCATCTTGGGATTTGAAGAACTACACCTATCTGCATGCGCCAGGAAAAAAATCCCCTTTTCTCCTGCATCAGAAAGTGATTCAGCAAGCTACTATGCTCATCATCTATTTACAATGGGAGCAGCTTTAGGGTAGAAAATCAACCATGTGCAATAATCAATTATGACAACATTTGTCAGGGTCTCACATACCCTTCATATTTTAAACGAGCAGGGTGTAATTTTTCTTAGCAATGAGACAAATATCCACACATATTCACCAGAACTGCAGAGAATTAAGTTGGAACAAATTCTGGCACAATACAACACACCTTCAAAAGGGTAAATCATCTAGATCAGGGGACATATAATCATCAGATAAACTTCTTACCATTCAAAGGCCAACATAATAGTCAGCTGCAGCGTCATGGGCTGCACCAGGGACAACACTGGCGTATGACCGTAAAACTGCCCCCTCCTCCCTCTCTCATTTTTTCAGAACAATATGTGTGTATCACAGGCACCGGAACCTAGGTGCTGAGCCATTTGAGCCCTTCCCCAATGAATTTTTGTAAGAGGGTTCAGCATCCCCCCCCCCTCAATAATTTCTGAAAAACAATGCAGTACACCTTCCCTCTCCAGCGTACATGCTTGAGTCCCGTATATACGGGACGACCAGCAAGTTTCAGCCCCCTAAATGTTTTCTTCATGTTGGTACCTCTGGTTTGTACAAAAAGGCAGGGTGATCAAAACATAGCTAATTACTATCGTCACTATAAATAATGAATGCAAATAGTCTGTTAATCAGGTCTGCTGTGGAAAATGATGGCTTAAATAATGATAAGAAAATCAATTTGATACACAATAATTTTACTTAGTTCACAATGCATTGAAAATAAAACTGTTTTTACGTAACTAACAAGCAGATTATTCTATGCTCAGAGAAAAGGGAGATTTCTGCATTTGTTTATTTCCCTGCTTGTGAATGCAAATGGGTTAAATACATCTAAATGACCAGGCATGACAAATCCCCATGGTGACTAGAAAACCAGTATTAGATCCTAATGGTTTTTACATTCAGTCGCTAAAGTAGAGCTTAAGAATTTTGCAAAATTTTCCAATTTTGTGGCAGTGCATTTTTTGGGAAGGGGGATAATAAGTTCAGAAAAATAAAAAAAAACATTATTTAAGACCATTTTTCTTGAGAAAATACATGCTTGGATCCTAAACAATTTGGCTGGCACCAAATTTTTTTCTCGATTTGTCAAGCCCTGCAAATGACAAAATCACTGAAAAATCTTCAAATAATCCCATCAATAAATTAGAATAGATTTTCTTACAAAAGCCATTTATTTTGTTTTCCAAATTTTTACTGATCCACAATGACACAATTATGACATAGAAATACAATTACAAATTGAACAACACTTTTTTTTTTCCTTCGAAACATGGAATGTGGACTGCAGACAGAAGCGCATTTATAGTGGGTGCTAAGCAAGCTATAGCCCAAGGCGGTAAAATTTCAGGAATTGGCCAAGAAAGGTAGACTAGAATGCGGAGGGCGGCTAAATCTGTATACCCTTGGGCAAAAAACCCATCTGCTTCTGCATGCAGATAAACAATTTTAACTAGAAGAAGAATGTAGTATTTCTCCTCCTCGCCATAGATGAGTCAAGAAATGAACTTAAATAATAAATAACAAGGAACACAAATTAATGTTAGCATCAGACAGGGTTGTAGCTAGAATTTTTCAAGTCATCCCAGCAATTCAAGAAAGGTTGAAAGCCGCTGCCTTCGTAGTACAGGGATGAGATACTTTGAATGCATAGAACGGACAATAATCTATACTGTCAATAGCTATTATCAGCATTGATAACTGGTGCTACATGGCTTGGCAAGGAGTCAAAGACACTAAATTCCATCATGAAGTATTAACACAAAGTCTTGGTACTGCGCCAGAGTTCATTTAACTATACCCACTGATTACCAGGGCCATCTTAAGAGCATCATGAGCCCCCAGGGCCACGTGATTTTTCTGAGGCTCTACCTGGAAAAATTCTTGAAAATTTCAATCAGTTCTCATTTTTATGAGGCCTGGTAGGGCCCATGCTTTAAGACTGCACTGCTGATTGTCGTTATTGGGTCACTTGCTCCTCAATCAGGAATTTCTTATGTGAAAGCTTTGATGAGTACGCTGGGCAAAGATGAGGTTGAACATTCTCGTATCTAGAAAATGATGATGTCTGCACTCTGTGATCATGCACTACTTCAATACTTAATCTTACATGTAACTCGTAAACATTCCTATGCGGAATTTCTAATGAATTGGCACATGCCAGAACATGTGTTCTGAGTTGATGTATGGCCCTAATGTATTTATGTTACCAGAGTAATGCATGTTTCGTTTTATACTGGTGCTGCCACCTGTATTCTATATTTTGACGTGAAAATGGCGGATACCAAAATTTTCATGGTATACTGTCGAATACCGTTATAGCGAAAATCTCGTTTTAACGAATGCTTTTCTAATCCCCCAGGTAAGTTTTCATAGGAACAATGCAAACACCTGGAATTCCTTTATAACGAAATTTTGTTTTGTGATTTCTCCGGTCTCTTGGAGTTCGTTATAATGGTATTCGACTGTATTATAGTAATATGTTGAAGGTCTGCCTACTCTCTGAGGGAATACAACTGCAGGCTATAAAATGCAATTCTAGCTGGTTGAAGTTTTGCAGAGTTAAAGCAGTGGTTTTCATATAACTTGGCTCATATAATTTTTTATATGAAAAAATTAATAGCCGTTCCTTTGCCCTAGTCATAGTTTATCTGTAGATATTGTCCAAGCATAAAAGGACTAATTTCAATGCTTGAAAAAGGCACACATTTCAATATCTCCAGCTAGCAGTGATACCCCTAGGAGTTGCAAATAGTTAGACTTCAACCTAAGGTGAAGTCTGTTTCTGTGTAATGCTTGCTATGTGTAGTGTTGCCATCTGCCATCAATTTTTCTAACTATGAGTGAAGTGTAATGATTGTACAGTTGTAGGCTTGTTGCTCTCTGTGGCGTGGCTTTTTTAATGGGGAGATTGACTCACATTTGCACCTCAAAGTTGGGAACCACAGAAAACCAACTTAAGCTGACCACCACTGTGGCAATGGTGGGGTTTGAACCAAGGTCCTCACGATGGAAGTCCATCACCACAATCACTTAACCTTTAGGTTGCAGGAATAGTCAGAGAAAAGCTGCTCTCAAAATGACGGCATAAAAAATTTCCATTTTTTCAGTTGTCTTTTTCGTGAAAGATGGATAGCACTCAAACGCATTTGTTGAAATATAGTAATACATTGGCTAAGAAAGATAACTCGTTCCGGAATCACGTTCATTAGCCAAAAACTTCATAAGTCGAGGCAATCATTAGCTAAGACAGAAATCTGTCTTCGACAGAATCAAAAAATAGTCCTTTCATTGATTAATGCTTTTATGTGTGTGCACACCTTTATAAAATAGAAACCTGTCTAAAATGGAACAGTATTTCAGTCTTATGACAGTATTTCTTTGATGTTCTGTTTCAGACAGGTTTCATTGTATAATAGAATAAAAAAAAAGTGATGCAAACACAGAATCTGGGTTCAAACCAACAAAAAAGTAGTGATTTGGGAGCAGGCAGGCACTCTGTCATTACTCACTCACTAATGTACAATCGCCCCATATAATACAAGCAAACATGTTAGAGGATAGAGAAATTATTTTTAAAAAAGCTAGAATATGTATATATGGGTCATTCCCAAAAAAGTGTATACAAACTGTTTCCAGAGACTTTATAAAATTTTTTTACAAAATTTCAGAGCACTCTTGTAGTACATATACGGGGTGATTATAAAAAAACTATCCCGACATATGGGCCCCTAACTATCATACCATTCACAGAAACTGAATGAAATTTTGGCATAAGGTATTTTGAGGTATGCGCTCGAGAATGATATGGAAAACAACAGTGTCACTCTAACAATTACGGTTACAGTGAGAAAATTTCGAAAATATCAAATGGCAACACCAAGTTTTTTGTATTGGAATGCGATCTCCATACTGAAAAACACTAAATAGCGTTGGAATGGCACCTGTAGCACGAAAATCCCCGGAGCTAGGCAAGGAAAAAGGACTTTGCCGTGCACCAGAGCATTAATGTTCGTTTCTTCGGCCGAGATCCCAGCCTGATTAGTCCTCCACAAGGTCATGTGGAAAATTTGTGAAACACAATAAAATGCTTTATTTTATGCTGCTTCTCTGTCCTTATTGGTTGTCCTCACTTTTAGCCTATCTACCGCCGGTGATTTTCATGCTACAGTTGCCGTTCGAACGCTATTTAGGGTTTTTCACAATGGAGATCACATTCCAATACAAAAAACTTGGTGCTGCCATTTGATATTTTCGAAATTTTCTCACTGTAACCGTAACTGTTAGAGTGACACTGTTGTTTTCCATATCATTCTCGAGCGCGCATCTCAAAATACCTTATGCCAAAATTTCATTCAGTTTCTGTGAATGGTATGATAGTTAGGGGCCCATATGTCGGGATAGTTTTTTTATAATCACCCTATATATATATAATTTTAATTTTTTTCTATTTCTTCATTTAATTTTCTGTCATATGACATTTCTCAATTTGTTTCAGATATTATTTAAGTTTTTTAAAAACCATTGTTTCTAGCAAAATGTCAAAATCGGGCTGTCTCAGCTTCAAAAAAGGGTTAAACAAAGAGACTTCGAATCACATTTTATATATGTATGTGCCACAGATGAACGAAACAGGCAATAAAATTTTAGAAGAAAAGAATTTTTTTTCTTATGAAAAACTATTTTTTTTGTGTCCCGAAATTTTTCCCATTTTAAAATGTCCACTCTGTTACGGTCGTTTGGGAAATATATTTTTATTCAATATTAAATCTGATAACACTTTTGAGCTCGTTGAAAGGTTCACTTTCAATGCTTGATCAAAACTTTTGGATTTGACTTTTGCAAAACGACTTGTTATATTAATATTCACGTTTTGTCTTTAGCACCCGATTTTTCTTTGTCAGATGCCCACTCTGCTACGTCATTATGATAAATAATTATTTTTTTTCACCTATATCAACATAGAGTGATAGTGCATGGAAATATGCTTCAAAATATAATAAAAGTTTTCATCAAACATTTAAATTCATTATGAAAAAAAATAATTTAGGTTAATTTGTCCATTCTGTTGCATCTTCCAAAAACTAAAGCATCGCAACAGAATATAAACTATGATTTAAAATGACGTTTTCTTAGTTAAGAGGTTTTAAGTTAAATTTTTAATAAGTTATCTATTCATTTTTAACCCTTTAAAACATTCTCCATCATGTTATTTTTTCAGTTAAATACAAAAGTTAAGTAGTACAGATCATCAAAATCTCTGCCAGGCACAGATCATAAGGGAGATGTGTCATAAGGGCCTTTTTAGTGTTGGTACAGGTCATCATGACATTACATCCTGTATTTTATGGGACAGAACCATTGTTTTCATACGTTATTTTTGTTTCTAGGCTCTACCCCCCGCCCTTCAAGTTCACTCTGAATCACTAATGTGAGAGGCATAAATACAAGATTTATACCAACATGAAATTACCATTTAATTTCAACAAAAATTCTGAAGTTAAAGAGAGAGAAAAATCATCCTGATGATGTAATATAAAAGTCGTGTCCACTTTGATCAGATTTTAAATATTTTATCAGACCAAAATTCAAACTACGAGGGATGAAATGCATGTTTTTTTAATGATTTCATGGGGTGAATGTTTTTCAAAGGCTTTATAAAGGAGTTTGTGGGTCACCTATCACATTTTGTATATAATTTTTGAGAAAATAAAAATTTATTAGCATAGCCTATTTAGAATATTTGAGATATTTTTCTCTCCGTTAAAAATTTCTGTGCACTCTGTTATGGGAGGCATTTTTGCAGTTCATGGGCAAAACATTTTAGGAACACTTCAAACCAAGATGTTAAATTATAAACTACCAACCCATTGTCTGTCAGAAATATATGAAGTTTTGATTTTGAGTAGCTAAATATATGTAAAAAATAAACTTTTCTATGTGCTATTTAAAAAAAAATCATAAAAAACCATAGAAACGACAGAAAAAAAATTAATTTTTTTTAACTGCTTTTTTTCAGCATATGTGTAAGAAATAAGCTGATTTCATTATTTTAAGAGGTAAAAACAGCAGAAATAGCAATATTTATCTTTTTACAGTGATATTTGTTTTTGTAACAGAGTGGACAAAATCTATGACTGCCATAAAACTCAAAAAATAAAATATTACAAAATAAAAGTGAAAAATGTTTATAAAATATTAAACTTGAAGTTACTGGCTATAATTTGAGATCAATTTCATTTTGAAAATTCAATTTTTTTTTTTTTTTCATTTCAAAAAATGACCCATACATGTACACCATTAAGAGTATGCTTAAAAAATTTCTTTGAAAAAAAAATTCATATCAAATCAGGATGATTGATCACATTACTACATCCAGGGATGATGGGAGCATGCTGAGGGTGAAGAGACAGAGTTAAAGGGACACACAGCAATGGATTTCAGGTCTTTGTGTTGGATATTTTTCTTTTAATGTTACAATTTAAATGTGTTTAGAATGCAGGGTTGATGAAAATCACGATTTTTTTTATTTAAATCATATTTTTTATTTCTTTAAATAGTGTTTCTATAAAATTTAAATATTGTTTCTAAATATGACTGAACATGATTAAATCCTAAAGATAAGTATATTTTTTAAGTATAGAAATCAGATTAACACAAATTTTTTAGACAATATTGAACTTGGTAAATAAAATAAGTGCAGTCATACATGGAACAAAAATTTATTTATATGCATAGAGAGAAAATTATTGTTATAAAATTTCTGCCAATTTTATCCTCTATCAAGTCCAGGGTTAGTAAAATTTGTGATTTTTTCCCCAAAAAAAATTGTATATACATTCTATTTTTTTTTTTTAATGTAAATTGAATATTTACTCTCACATTTTAAATTAAGTTTGAAATGTCAACTTATTAGGGGTATTAAATAGTATTTATAACAGGAATAGTTCTCACATTTTGACTTATAGACAATATTAAGCTTTAAAGATCGTGGTTTTCAAAAAAATCGCATTAGCATACTAAATTACTAAAAATTCCATTTATCATACCAATGATATCTAAGAACAAATCGTTCTACTTGTATGTTTAAGGCAATATTGAAATTTGTACTTGATAAAAAAAATCCAAAAGCACACAGTTATATGTGCAACTAACGTTCGTTAATTTAATCAATTTAAATATTCTGGTTCTACAAATATTCTGATTCTATAATTATATCACCGTAAAACATCCCCGAAAAAACAATAAACTTTTTTTTTGAAAAAGAACCACCTTGAATGAACAAAATTCCCTATTACGAGCTATGATAAATTTCTCTATGTTATAGCATAATCAAAAAAGCATGGGCAGGGAGAATGAGACTTGTCAAAAATTTTAAGTTTTTATTATGGCTTTTGAAATTTATTTGATATTCACTTTTGAAAAGAAACATATTTTGTTTCCCAACTGTGACAATTATTCCCATTGGCTACTTTCATAAAGCCTGTAGTAAATTTCATTCCAGGGATAAAAGTCTTGTCTACTTATACTGTTAACACTCTCTTTAATGGCTTATGGCTTTATGGGAAAGAAAGTTCTTGGAAGAGTCTTAAGAAACCTCTTTGTCTACAATCGTCTGAGAAAAACTTAAGTAATTTTGCAACCTGACAATTTCCCCCAAAAACCAAATATCTTTATCAAATTTATTTAAATATTAATTAATGTGTAAATAATTAAAATATGAATCTTATTATCTCTTATTTGCTTGTATTACATCATACAAGTTAAAAAGAAATCATATTATTCAAAATTGCTTGAAATATCAAACATATCTGATTTATGACATGAATGTCGCTCTTCACTTGTTAATACAAAATATACGGAAGACTGGATGTTGTGAAGATATTTATTATTCGAGATGCTAATTTTTTAAGGAAGGAAAAACTCATCTCTGCCTCAACCGGGAGTCAAACTCGGGTCCCTCAATTGCCGGACAAGTGCTCTGCCCACTAAGCTACAGAGGAGATAGAGATTTTCCTTCACTAGAGCATATATATGTGCCGAACAGAACCGCGCAATGGACGGTGAACCGATCAGCCAATAGCTCATGGATGACGAAGGAAAATCTCTATCTCCTCTGTAGCTTAGTGGTCAGAGCACTCGTCCGGCAATCGAGGGACCTGGGTTCGACTCCCGGTAGAGGCAGAGATGAGTTTTTCCTTCCTTAAAAGAATTAACATCTCGAATAATAAATATCTTCACAACATCCAGTCTTCCGTATATCTTATATCTGATTTAAATCAGTGATTTTTTTTTAAATCAGTGATTTAAATCGAGCAACCCTGTTACAATGCAGTGTGTTTTACAATGGCGTGTTCTTAGAAAAACTTTTTTTCAGAGAAAAGAGTATGCACCATACATAAAAGCAGCAAAACTTAACTGACTAGCAAGCGAAACATGATTGAGTTTTAAAAAATGACTAGCTGATAATAAAAACGGGTAGAAAAAATCATGAGGCAATCTGAAATCAAATACTGGAAACTTCTTCTGTACACTTACAGCAGGTTTGGAAACATCAAAAAAATGCACTGAAGTTGATGCATACAAATCCTGAAAATTCCCTCTGGTTTTGTCTTGCAAAATTATAGTCTGGGGTGAACCATATTTGAATAATACACCAACAATTTTAAACTGGGGATTTACAAGAGGACCAACAGCTGCATAGGCAATACTGATTTGCAAATCCAAAGTGATTTCGCAATTTTCTCTGCCGTCTTCCTTGATGTCAGTGAGAAAATATTTGCCCTCGCTGAAAATTTCAACCCATTCTTGCCTGCGACTAGCATTGGAGTTTCCAAAGGCACCGACGTATGAACTCGGGTTATTTCCCATCAAGATTTCATAAATTTTTTCTTTAGCTGCATTGCAAGAGAGAAAAGAATTCCTGATGAGACAACCAGTTTTCATGTTTTTCCCGAAGACGACAAACCTGCGATTACCACTGCAGTAACCATCACTACTCTTACCTATGACTGACAGAGGTTGCAAGCCTTTAACGGAATTGGCTATAACTGTATCACCGTTATCTGTATTATTGCTGGATGCTTCGATTCCTGTTCCAGAAAGAACTGGGTATCCAACCCGATAGCCTGGATTACCACTTCGTTTGATAACGAAGTTGGGTTGGGTTTGATTCCACATAAAATTGACAGAAAATTTCTGCAGCAAAACAGAAGAGTTTAAAGAGAGCGATGTCATGCTGACACTTAACTGTACACTGTGCAAACCATTTATACCACCATGGACAACGTCATAGTGAACAATGTTAATTACATTATAACACATTTCAGATTTGTTGTCATAAACAGGTGATGGAATGTTCTTCAGTGACACACATTTCTCATCCGCATCAGCGTGATTTGTAACATTGTTCACATCACTATCAGGCAGAGAATCGTACGATTGAAAACAGAAGTCTGCATATGAGGTAACAGATAAAAACGGTAAAGACTCACAGCTGTCTTTCAGGTCGTGGATATTACGAACGCATGATGAAGATGAGTCCTCCATGTAACGAATGGGTTTCACACAATCACAGTGAGCTCCAAAGCATTCTGAGGGCATGCCTGTTTTAACAATACAGACAAATGAGAACATCGATCATGAAAGGAAAAAAATGTAAACATAGGTATAAAAACTGTATTTTTGTGCCAATCTCCCTCAGAGAAAGAAATGCAGACAATATGCAGCAGTCTACTATTTCATTTTGAGAAATTTATATTTTTTTTAATGTAAAATCTATAGATTATCCTCTCGCAGGAAAACACTGTATTTTGTTTCAATTTTGTTTCATAACAAGACATAAAATTATATTATACAGCGAAACCTGTCTAACACAGTATCAAAATATAGTCTGTTCAATGATTCATGCTTTCATGCTTTGATTAGCACCTTTATAAAACAAAAATCTGTCTAAAACAGAATATCATTTATTATTTCAATCTCTTGATATTCTGTTTCGAACAGGTTTCAATGTATATGTACAAGTGGATCAGATGAAAGCGGAACAGGCACCACAAAATGAAACAGCATAGTTTATTTCAAACATAATCTCCAAATCTACACAAGTACTTATCCTACTATTTCACCAAACAGTGAATAATTTGCTCATAGAAGTCTTTTGGCTGAGATCGGAACCGGTTTCGAACGTTGGCCATGACTTTACTGTCAAAAAAAAGAAACCGTCCAGTGTTTTAAGTGGATCAAAAATGTGAAAGTCACATGACGTATATCCAGACTATAAGTTGGTTGTTCCACCACTGTCAACAGAAACTTTGCCAACGTTTTCTGTGTATGAGCTGCTGTATGTGTACTGTGTGTTGTCATGCAGCAAAACCACTCCAGAGAACAACAGCCAAGGTTGTTAGGCCTTATAAACTGTGCAGGGCATTGCAGTACTGAGCAGCGTTGATCATTCGACCATGGTCCAGGAACTCGACTCAATGCTCCTTGAGCACCTGGATTCAAGGACATACACAGGATTTGAACTAAAGGGGGGGCAGCTCATAGATACTAAATAGATACGTCTGTGCTGTGTACCAATTACAATTATATATATATATATCCCTCATTTTTTACCCATAACGATTGTTTCTTTTCCAGCTATTTTCTAAGTAAGTGGTTCTCAAAACGTCTTATTCGCAGCTCCCTTAATCCTAATAGATGTTTATCCACATCACCTCAAAACTATCAAACAAAGAACTGCTTTAAAGCACTGAACAAGAAGCACACAATAATATAGCCAGAATGACATGGAACCACTAAGAGCCGTGGCCGATTCTGTGAGAACCACTGCTCTACTAGAAACTTACTGTATTTGCTCACGTATTGGACAAAGTATGATTTTGGAGATCAAAATAAAGAAAACTATGTTAACTAATGTAACTCCTTATTTTGTTTGTTCACAGATAATGGTATAAGCGCAGTTGCTCTCTGGAAACTACCACAAACGAAAACAGGTCGAGTGTATGTGCAAAACCACTATAGTAGTCCTGCACATAACTTGTTTTTACATGAAATAGCTTTGATGTGGCATAGAATGTACATATTAAGGCAGGCAAGCAACCACATATTTTTTTATTATCTTTCATGTACTGTGACTTCTCCTTCCAAAGCTTCTTGTGTGACGATCTCTGATCCGAGATCGCACAACGATCCTAGATTGTACGTCTCCCAAGGAGTGACGTCATCTTCCTCACGTAGATGTACATTTTTTGGCTATGCCACTGCACTGATGCGGAGAGGAAAATTCTTCCTAGTATGCAAATAAGCCTAGATGGCGCTTGGAGCACTTTAACTCGTATAAGAAGGTGTAGTTCCTTCTTACTTGGCTGCATTTGTGATTTGTTTGCGTGTGAGCATATAAGAGTTCTCCATCTTTAGAAGCGATCTGCCAAGTTATTGCTGAGATCTCTGAAAAATAATGGTTTGAATTTGCCCCTTCTCTGAGGATCACCTCCACCAGAAGTTGCCTGTGACGAGTTGTCAGATACTCTTCTCGTTCTACTATGCTAGACTAACCGACAGTTCTTGAACGCTCTTGCTTCGTCATCATTAGATGGACTAAATCTAATATCGAAAGCCTACGCATCCATCGCCACTGATTGGAACCTATGGACTCATCGTCGTAGATCATTCATTGGCACCGAATGGCATCTATGGACTCATCATCACCGATCTTTCATTACCACTGACTGGAAGACTCGTCGTCGACCAGGAACCTACAGAGTCATTGCAGATCGTTCTTCTCTGCCGATCGGATTCTACGATCTTGATCGATGTCGTCGTCACCGACCAGACCTACAGACTCATCGGTCAGTCACTCATTGCCTTTGACTACTCGTCACTGCTAATCGAAAATTCTATGGTTTCATCATTATCAACTGGACCCTACAGACTCGTTGTCAACTACCCATCTCCACCAAGTGGATCCTACTAACTCATTGTCACCGACCATTCATCTCCATTGACCGGACCCTACAGACTCGTTACTACTTGTAAAGAGGACTGATTGTTTGTGGACTCACCTCGACCCCTTCGAATTCCCTGACTCGTGAAGAAGTACCTAATAAATTATTTGTTCATTGTCAATATGTCTTTGTCTGGTCACTTGCAGCAATGCAAAAAAAAACGTTAATGCAATGAAAAAAAATGTTGCACTTGTTACAACTCTTCTTTTTCCCTCTCACTCCCCAAAGCATCAGCCTCTAATCCGTCGAGTATATTTGAAAAGCAGCATTTCATGAATGAATTAGATATCAGCTCTCAAGGTATACTCTTCCATGCAACTGGCTTCTGTGTTTCCTTCTGAAAGTTATCAATCGCTTATTGATATCAGAAACTCAGTTGTGATGTGACTATATTGAGTGGCGTGCAATATAATAAAAAACTCAACAAATCCTCCGCTAGCGCAGGTAGGATGACCTAAGTTTTTGAAGAAGTGGAAATTGAATAAAAAACCTTGTCCTTTAGGTGAGTAAATACTGTATTTCCAGAGCATCTCTCATACAATTGTTAAAAGTGACAACTGATTTCAAACTTACTCCAAGGATTAGCATCGTCATCAGTTTTCTTACTATTCAAAGGTACAATATATAGCAGGTCACCAACTTTCCTTGGCTCGGATTCTGACGTCTCATCTGATTCATGCGTAAAGGACCATGAGAAAGTTAATCCTCGGCGAATCGATTCCATATCGAGTGAGGTGTTGAACGACGGGATATTTTTGAAAGTCAATCTTTCTTTTATATTATCAACTACAATACAGAACATTGAATTATCCTTCACAGTCACGCCTTTGTACACCGTATTGTTTTTATAAAATATGTTTTCACGGTAACAGTACCTCTTGTCAGTGTATACATTACTGTCCGTGGAGCAACTGGTGAAAACTTTCATGTCCTCATCACTGCAATCTTCATCGCAACAGCAATTAATGTCACAGGATTGGGCGATGAGGTCACATGAACAAATGTTCTCGACAGGAATGTGGATTTGTGATTCTTGGATATAGTGATGAGGTGTAGTAGTAATTTCGATCTCAACAGTTTCAGTGACGGATTCAGTGTCCGTGGTGAAATTTTCAACATAATCAAGATCAGTCACAGCAGTTATATTATCGTTGGAATCTGTGGAATTTGAATAAGGTTCTGTATAATATCCCGGTACATTTTCGGTTTTGATTTGAAGCGGGAAGAAGCAAAGAATGGTGTAAATACCGAAACCTGTAGAGTATATTTTGAATATTTCCATTTTCTTAAAACTAAAAAAAAATAACTCATTCAATTAAAGATAATTTTTATTATCAGCATTCTTTAAAAAATAATAATAAATATATATTGCAGCAATTTTCTTTCGTCATTCGATTAATAATGAAATTCAAAGTCAATATCAATTCATTAGGGATTCAAACGCGTGTGTAAACAAAGGGATTGTTTATATCTCATTAAAACTTCAGATAAGGCATAAATCGTTAATTTTGTACCATCATTCCGCATCAGTTTCAGCGTAAGGGGCCCAGCAGACCATACTTTCTTAAGAAAAATGTGGGTTTTGGAATCTAAAGGCGCGTATACACTAGTGCGCGGATCATGCAATGAAAGCATTCGCAATTGGTTGTTCAGTAATTTGTATGGTGTTGTGAACGATTCTTGAGCTGTTTTCACTGAACCCACCTAGAATCGGTTTTTTCAACGAACACAAAGGGAGTTTGTGTACTCACGAGTGGATTAGAACCGCTGCAAGATTGGCTCGCTAGTGTATAAGCGCCTTAAAATACGCGAAAATTGTTGAATGTAGCAACAAAAAAACATGGCAAAGAAAAATTTTCCAAAATTTATCAGTTGCGGGAATTGAAGCGCTACCACAAATCGCTGCATAAATGCATTCTTCGAAGAGAGACGTCCACTTAATATGAGATACATTGTCATAATTTAAGCAATTTTATAAAAATTTGAGTAGGCATCGATTTAATTATAGGAAAAATACCGAAACATTTTTATTAAAAACCTCGAGATGGCCAAAGGGTCACCCTGGGTGAAGGACACCCCAAGACCTCTCTCATCGTGACCCGACCCAAAGAAGAAGAAAAAAAGAGCGGAAATCAGCTTTTGAAGAACAGAATCACTATATCCATTTTAAGAATACCACCGTTTGCTCACCAACAGCTGATTCCGTATCCGTATACTAAAGTGTGAGGGGACGGGAGAGTAACCTCTTCCATTCAAAAATAATGCCGATTCTATTGTGAAATCCCCTCTGACAAAAAAAAGCAACGCTTCTGGAAAAAAAATCTAAGGGCAGAGAAAAGAAACCTCTCACCTTGCACCAGGCTAAGTAATAAAACTAACCAGATCGTGTGAACAATTCATTACTTTCGAGGGGATGGAAAATTTGTTATATTTTTCTTAAGCAGTTCTGGTTTAGAATAATGAACTTCTTTAAAAGATAATCCGAGATAAAATTTAGAGAATAATATCACACACAAAACAGGAGAGAATTCTGTATTCATATCATTACATTATTTATTGCTACATTTTATAACATCACTACAAAAACCAATCTTACAATCGCGCAATACAGCACACTCTTCATTTATAATCAACACTTTGGAAGATAATTTTTTTTCCCATAGATGTTTTAAAGCCACGATTGTCTGTACATTCTATTCTCTCAAGAATCAAAATCCTCTCTGCTTCTTTCCATAAATGTTAAGCTTTTCATGAGCAGAAATCAATAACACTATAACACAAAGCATAGCAGAGAAGACAAGAGATTTTTTCTTTTTAAATATATATTTATATATATTTTGGAAATAGATGACTGATAATTTTTATTTTTTGCCTTATTCACTTTCACATTTTAGGCATGCATTCAAACACACACGCACACACACATATATATATCCACACTATAATTTCAAGAATAACCTCTGAAAATTCGTTGAGCTATTGATTTTTTTTATTTGCAATGGTTGAGCCAGCCGTGTTTGCATATATACTGTATAACTACAATATGAACGCGTACAGGACAATACACATTTCCAATTATCTCATTACCTACCACTCATGTTCATTGCAGCATGCACATAATGCCTGTACAATAGTCACTCATTGCTGCAATGACAGCATAATTGTTATTCTAGTGTGAATATAATTTGTTAATTGGCAGGAATAGGTAAAATATTCTTTCTTTCCACCAATCTTTAAGACTGGGCCCATATCAGTTTTGTTAATAGTACTTTGAAGTCAATAAACAAGCATGCCAACAAATTCATCCAAATTCCAGAAGTCCTTGTAAATATTCAAATTTACTGTGATCAAATATTCACTCCTAAAGAGATGTGCAAATATCCTTTTCTCATAGCCAAATGCTTTATAAGACGAAGTATGAGCACGCATTTTCTCATATCAATACTACAATGTTCAAATGTAATGGATGGATGTACAGCTTGTATTTTACATCTGCAGAACCCATTTCAAACAACACTCTTTTTTTCTTGGCATTGATTCTCATCGAGAAAATACATGTTTGAGTTTGGAGGGAGCATGCAAGATTCGCCATGCAAATTTAAAAGTAGGATAAACTCAGCACGGAAATACATACCATGCAACAAACACTCTTCACATTTTTTCATATACTACAAAAAATATTCAATGCTTTAGCAATCAAACATTTTACAACCAAATGTCTGAATATTACAGCTGAAATACAATCTGATAAAATTTATTGATTATCTGATGAATTGGCGTTGCATTATCATTATTTAATCATTGCAGAACTGAATATCAGTTCACCTATCCATTTCTTAAAAAAAAAAATTGATCTTGCAGCATATTCCCATTAAAAAAATAAAAACTGAATTAAAATTAACAAACAAGTTTTAAAACAAATTTACAAAAAAAAAATTAATATATTAATTTATGGAATAAATTTAATATGTGGGTCTCTTCAAACAAAATTTTTCCATGTTACTGGAGAAAAACCTCATTATATAGTGCAAATTAAAAAAGCATATTTCAAGCAAGTTCATCTTACAAATTCCCATGTTTACCACCAGGTTTTGTCACATTCAAGTGGCTATTTGAAATGGTACTTAAAGCTAGTGTCAGTGAACGCAAAGCAAAAAAAAAAACCAAATATGCTACAAAAAGTAGAGTATACTTATTTGAAGTAAAATTATAAATCTACAACAGTAGTAATTTGAGCTTTAACTTATAGTTAAAATTGTGAGTAAAAAGTCCAAAACGATAGCTTTTCTTACAATTAATTTTCACATCACCAGTTCACAACTCAATATATTGTGCTGAATTTATACAGTATGTTTGTATTTAATCAGTACAGCAGTGCCTTGCAATCTTGTGTTCTACAATTGAATAGTGGGACTGAATGCATATAAATCATTGAATCTCATTTCTTGTTAAGCTGCATTGAAGTTTATTTATGTCAATTTTACATTTTTGAGAAATTTAAAATGACAACAGTGATTTTTTCGAAAGGAAATCAAATACCTTCAAACAGAAAAGTAAACCAGGAAAGAAGTCCAACTTGGTGGAGCATAAAAAATTTAAAAAAGCCAAAAAAGTAAAATATGGCTCAAGAGAATGGTTTTCCTAGGACGACTGCAGCAACTTTAATGAGCACCAGAACTCTCCTACCGAAACTATCCAGCAGCAGAGATCTCAACTGGATTAGCCTGGCTTCATGGCAAAGTCTGAAACAAAAAACTGTGGCAACAGAGGAAAAAGTTATGAGCATTAAGATGTCTATTGGAGCAACAAATATTTTTGACCACAATGAGGCTACAATCAAAGTTTAGAAAATATTTTTATTTGAATATTGATTAATTCAAAAGTAGAATAGATGACCGTATTGCTTCCAGATTTTGAGAAACTGCAGTTTTGAACAGATAAACACAGATTGAAGAAAAGTTTGTGACAAAATTTAAATACCACATCCATGAAGATTTAAAGTTTGATCCTTACCCCATCCTTACTCAAGCAAAGGCGATGAAAAAACACACTTCCAGCAACATTGCAGCGCAAAAAATTATGTGCTGTTTTGCATCTAAAGTGTGTTGTAATTTTGGGTGTTATGAAGATTATTGACTCTCACATTCAAGGAGAAATATATATATATTTCCTCTTCCCTGACAATATTAATGGGATGGAGCCCCTGTCAAATATATTTTTCACAGATTTGCATGCCAGATATTGTCCCCTAATTCAACCATAGTTTAGTGTCGAATTGTAAGGCATAGCTGTATTAAAAGGCTGCCAGGATTAATTTTTTTTCTTCAAATTTTTATTGATCATTTTTGTCGCACCACAGTCATTTTCTACACACGAAGGCTAATTAGATCCCCCCCACAAACAGGACCTAAAATTTATTGCCAATTCCAAATGGCAGTCTTTTTTATACTCACCGAGGGGTTGGTGTACTAACCCCTCGATGTGGGACTCCGTGATAGCTTTTTCTGTGGTCACGTCGCCTGTTGTACCCATATCAAGAAAGTGTGACAAGGACGAACCGGGTATCAAACTTGCAACACCTCTAAACATCCTTTAGTACTGAAGTACTTCAGGGGAGTATCTCATTGACCTGGGCTACAAACGTGGAGGCATGTCTGCTTTTCATGACCTGGGTTACAGTGTCCTTTAAATTTTTAACTGGGGATTCTTATTTAAAGTAACAATAGCTGCAATGAAAACTGCATTTACAAATGAAATTCACCCTAAGAGGAAACAAAACAATAGAATTTCTCTGTGTGATGGAAATTATTCACTATAGTATTTATTTTGAGTGAGAGTTAGTCTTTACTTTGTATACATTGAAAATGTTCCACAATTGAACAGTTTTATTTCAATAGCTACTTCCAATACAATTTTTCTTATCAGACACAAACTCCAATCTATTTCTGCTGGGAGGAGGACCTGAAGCCATCCAGCTTTTAAACAAAACCTCTTCTAATAGCATGCATCAGATATAATGAAACATAAGTCACCTATTTATGATTACACTTGACAGAAAGCATTCTTTTTTTAAAACACTAACTAGCAGACATGAACACATTTCATGAATTTTATAATTTTCCCCAGTGTATGTAAAAAAAAAAAATGGAAAAAAAGGAAAAAGAAAAAGAACTTTTATATGTACATGCACATTCACGGTTATTGCAATGTTAGACACATGCGAAACTTCAACTTTGTAAGAAGCATGATTCCAACGTTAACTTTTTTTTATCACATTAAACATGTGAAAAAAAAGAGTGAAAATATTTGTGAACAAAAACAAATTTTTAGAAAAAGTTTAATTATTTATGGAACTTCAACGCTCATGTTCTTAAATAAACTGTTTTGCCACAAACACAGTAAATTTTAACATTTTAATGATATATAAACCACTCTTAGCCGAATGCAATTCAAAATGATCATCAATGTATTTTACATACAAACAAAAAGTATATTGAAACTTTATTTTATATCATAAGTAGTGCCTGGAATTTCCAGCAAAATGCCAAGGATGCATTTTTTGTTTATTCTATTTGTAAAAATAACTTTGCTGTTGAACTGGCATTGAGATTCTAAGATTTTTTAATTAAATCAAGAATTAAAATTACTTAATGAATTAATTTTGCTTTGGCCAGATAGTGGTAGACGTAAATATGAAGTTGACAAAGCCCCCAATTACTTTGATTTTAATTTTTTTACACAATGTACTGGAAGCAACCATGGTAATGTTCTTTTCGTTATTCAAAAATCATCTCCATCAAATTGGAGCAATGATCTTTGAAAATGATAGACTGATTGAATACAAAGCTTAGCAGTTGAAAATTCTGAAAAATACTGTATGTTGTTACTATGAAAGTATTATATCGAAATAAATCCACATGAGAAAGCAGTTATATAATTATTTAGTTTCAGCTACCATTATTTTGCATATTAGCTAATTACGCATTTAGTTAAATACGTAACCGACAGAACCATGAGACCACGAATACTATTTTTTTGGCATTATATATCAGCTTAATTTGTCTAATAATGTACAGGTGGCATTTGGCTTTCGCACATTTTAAAAATTCAATTTTTTAAAAAATTGTTTGCTTCCATGCAGTTGCTCCCACGGAGGAGTGTGGTAGCGCGCGCTCACTCAGACATTGCCTCGTACAGTTGCGGACTTCTCTGAATCGTTGTAACGTCACTAGAGTTCCGGGCAGCAGTGGCGGGACTGAAAATGTTTAATACATTCAGTCTTGCATTAGAGTTTCGATGTATTGTGTTTTGCCAATTTATTTGTTAATGTTTAAATATTCCTTCCCTATATAAATTTATAAACATGAGTGAGAAATAGAGGAACTGCAGTGTTGATGCGAACAAAAGAAATTAAAAGATCATAAACTTCATACGATCGAGAAAAAGATGGAAATAATTACACATTCTGAAAATGAATATTTTTGTTTTAATCTGTCATTCGTAACGACATAAACAGGCCTACGATATGTTCAATTTCGAAACACAAGAAAATTAAGGAATACTTTCAAAATTGATGTATACGTTCATTAAACATGCCTCATTAACTTAATTATATATTGTGCAATAAATATTTTAAAATACACGTACAATTTTTGAACAGATTTTTTTTTTACATCCCTCTACTTTCAAAGATTCGCACACATTTTCAGGAACGAATTATGTGCGAAAGTCAAGGACTGCCTGTAGTTATTATAAACCATTATTGAAGCAGCAAAATTTAAGTGCAGCAAATATTTCAGCACTTTTCCAGGCCCTTAATATCAGTAGCTTTTAGTCATTTTCCCCCATTGATTATAAATGCTGCTTTACCTGCCTATTTTAACAATTTTTAGTGCCTAAACTTTCGATCTCTAATTACACACCTGCTCTCTTATATCTCTTCGTTGAAACAGAGGCGAGCCATGTTCTGGTTAGAAGGTCTCTAATCACAAGCATTTTATTTTAAAAATTTGTTTAGCATAGATGCAACTTTATAAAATTCAGATTACACATTCAAAATATTTATTTGCCCAGTGGTTATTATTATACTGTCATCTGCGACAAGTTCTGCATATCTATGACCATGCTGACGATATACTGAGGTAATGTTACTGAAAGTAAGTTATCTGAGGAATCTGGTGTTAAAAGGTGTTTGCTTTTTCATCAAGTGTTACATAAAGATTTCTGAGTTTCAGGTTTTGTGAAATGCCACTGAAACTATACATAGCAATGCACTATTTCAGTTGCAAAAATTTTTTTTTCTGGTGAGAGATGATGCGGAAGTTGAAAGAAAAAGATATCAACTTCAGCTAGAAATATTGAACAGTATGTAATTTCACAGGGGTTTTTTAAATACACGCATCTAATCCAAAAAATTAAAATAGGCAAAGTAAATAATAAAAAATCCAAGCCTTAGTCATGTTTGATTCTTGAAAAGAGAAGGAAAAACTTTTTTTTGGCATCATAACTTTCAACTCCATAAATATTTTTTGTATTTTTAACATTGGATATTTGACAATCACTTGCAAATCACTCATTATAAGCCATATAATTGATATATCACTTTTACTATACTAAAAACACATCTCTTTTGCAAAATTCAAAATATTTCATCCTCGGAATTAGACCAGTGTTCTTAATGACTGTTCAATAATTTCTTCGCATTTGAATTTTTTTTTCATATCTCCACTTCAATACAATGCACCCTCCCCAGAATGTCCAAGGACCATAAGGGGAGCTATATGGCCCTAGGTTGAGCATCACTGCTCTATTGGAGATGGTCCAACAGGATATAGAAGACAAACCATTATAATATAAAAAGTTATTTTCTAGTCTCGGAACTTTTTATAATGGATAAACCAACAAAATTTACCCATACCAGGGAGAGATTCTGTAATTTTTTTATTTAGCCCTTGTGGCTTCAAGATTCCAACATATACATATGCTTTTACCTGCCCATACTCAATTTTCATCAGAGTAGTCCTTTAGAAAAAGGTAACAACTAAGCATTTATTTGCAGATGACGTGAAGTTAATGGGGTAGTTGGGAAACAAAATAAGGAGTTTGTTCCAGACCAACTTAAACAGGATTGCAGCATGGAACATGACGTTTACTGTTGACAAGTGCATGGTCGCTCATTTTAGTTCGAACAACCCACGTTTCACTTATGATTTGAATGGTATTACTCCGGATGCAATCAGGATCACAGATCTGGGTATTCTTATTGATAAGTGGCTTAGGTTTTTTGAACACTGTTCAGCGGTAGCCAAAAAAGTGAACAGAATGCTGTTTGATTTTTAAGATATCTTCGCATTCTCTTAGTGATTCTTAAACTTCTCCAGGGCTTAGTTATGGACTGGAGTATGCTGTAAGGGTTTGGAGACCTTACATACGGAGGGATAGACATCGTTGAGTGTGTGCACTTGTTGCTACACAAGGCTTGAGCAATGAAGATAGAGTTGATTTCCTGAATGTTTACATTGGAAGAACATACATGTCAGTCAGGGGAACATGATTGAAGTGTTTAAAATTTTCAACAGGATGGACCGTGAATTATCAATACCCACCTCCCATCAATCGACTGTTTTAAAAAGGGGACACCAGTATTGATTGGTAAGGCACAACTATAGGTTGTGGTGTTAAAGGGAGTTTTTCTCCAATAGGGTTGTGAATAAATAGAATAGCTTACCCCCCCAGAGGTGTTGCGACTTCTAACACAATTGACACATTTAAAAAAGAAATACGATAAACATATTGGGATGTGTGTGTGTGTGAATTGAAAAGCTATCTATACTTAGTTAAAACCAACATAAATATTTTTTATTGGATGTGTATTTTATCATGTATATATAGTTTTCATAATTGCACTTTTAATTAGGGGTTGCTGTATTTTAGAAATATATGGCATCTGTATTTGTTATATGTGACCATCTTTTTTTTTTAGCCACTTCATTGGGTACTTCGTTTTGTGGCCTTGTGTTCGTATTTATTTGTATAAGTTGGTTTTGAAAATTTGGAATTTTCTAGTGCTTCCCAATTTCCACCCCCAGTCATATTTCTAAAGATAGAACACAAATCCCTGAAAAACCTCATAATTGCATCTTTTTTTTACCCCATGATGCCTTAATCTAAATATCAAATTATCTTATGACAAAATTGATTAAGAAACTTAAATGCGTGTTGGTTTTGTTACTTTTTTTTAAAAGCAAAAAGTTTTCAACGATGGAATCATAATAATGCAGCGAAATGGAAAGGCCAGCCTCAGAACAGAAGCTTACTAATGGCAACTAAATGCATGCACAAAACTAAATAAAAAAAAACAAATATATTTCAGGTTTTAATATAAACATGCTTTTATTATATAATTTCACACTTAATGCTTCCGCATGACGCTTTTCACTTGGGATCATTCCCAACAGTAATAAAAAAAAAAAAAATCAAAAATTATATATATATAATGTCATTAGAATAAGTATATATATGTATATTAAAAAAATCATTTCATGCAGGAGAATAAGAGAGATAGGAAACAAGAATATATATTTGTGGCGGCATACTTCCTGCGCCAAAACGAATGATTATATACTCTTCTTCTCTGCTGCAGTCACGATTCTGGACTTGGTCCATAGAATAGAAGCTCCGGTATCTGGCCACCCTGGACTCCTGTTCCATTGGTGCTGTCAGACGAACACTGAAACTGAAATGTGATGCAGCCAACGGTCATTTCGCTGACCCCATCTTGTCCAAAGTAACTTAACTCAGCACCGTCCAGAACTGTAGAAGCAGTGTAGAATGTGTCAGCTTCTACAAGTATTGGATGTTCGAAATACACGTGAAATGTATTGCTTGACCCATCTGAGTAAAAGTGAGTCTTATTCTCAGCGAGGACGTTACCCATTCGTTTCAACTCTATCTTTACGGTATAGTCTGCAGCTCCGTTACTGGAACCATACAAACCAAAACCAACAATGAAAATGCGTTTGTCAACAGAAAACTGAATGCTGTCACATCTTCCACGGTACCTCCACTGGTTGCTACGATATGCTGATGACTGGAAACGGTGACAAACCTGGGTCTTCAGACCGACTCTTGGCTTGGTTGGAAAAGGCAAAAGAGGCTTGTTATTTGCTGTGTAATGCAAGAAGATGTCTTTGGTCTCTTGCAAAGTGAGAAGGCCAGATTGGGCTGCACCGTTCGCATACTCTTCCAAAGTCATGGTAGGGATGCGTATCAAGTGCATGGCCTTGCCAAGCACTTTTCGCTTGTTTTCTGGAGTGAGTTCCAGGTCCTGACGAATGCATTCAGCCATTGACCAATTTACAGCTGCCTGAAAAAGCGTGTACTCCTTAATCATAAGAGTCTCGCGGGACAGAATTGACTCCAATGTGCAGTAATCAATATCAGAGAAACCTTCGGATATTAGCGCTAGTTCCGCCTGAGCATCAATAACTTCCCAGCAACGTTGCATAAGATCTGGTTCCTCAAAGAGACGACTCTGGCTCAAAAGGACACAAGCATTTTTTGCTGTAAGGCTCGTCTCCAAATAGGAAACGCATGCTCTGGCTAAGTGAGGCACAAGGTATTTCTTAGCCACATAAAGTGTTGACAACACTGTGTCTGCCTCTAGATTTATATCGTCACAGTAAAGGTACCTACAGAAAAAAAGAAAAAATACATTATGGCAACTAAAAAACTGGAATTAGCTTCTAATTTTTTTTTTTTACTCTATTACGTGTTCGAGTCTGAGTACACAAAATTTTTGGAAATTGCGTTAGCACACTGTACAAGATTTTTATACAAGTAATAACACAGGGGTCAAGATAAACTAGAGATCCTCATTTACTTCAAATAGAAAAGCTTACTTCCCAGCAAAATCTGCTTGACCGTTTCCCTGATCAAATTAAAGCAAGTTTAATTAATTAATACATAGATGCCAATTCCCAGAATCATTTGATACTTTACAAGGGCAGATTTAGAGCTCATTGTTGGGAGGGGCAATTTTACAAATAGTTTCATATGTGGTGTCCATAGGCCCTGCATTTTGATCAGTATTTGCTCAGAGAAGACAGTTAAAATGTTTTCTTTTTTTGTCCTGATTTTTCTCGTTTTTTAGTCAACGTTTTCTTGAATTTGTTATTTAATCAAAAATGTTGATATGGGCAATTTTCAACGGATTGACGAAATGCATTATCATATAGAAGTTATGAAAATTATCTGAATTCTCGCATTGAGGGCAATATTGCATATTTTGCTTTGGGGAATCACCCCCCCCCCCATAGACCCACACCTGACACTTTATGAAACATTAAATCCATTTAATACATATTTTTATATTTTTTGCTGCTGATATGCTCAAGAAGAACCTCTTAGAAAATGAAAATACAAATAACAGCCATACCTTTTAATTTGGGCTTTTCAGATTGAGAATTTCATGAACTGCTCTCATAAATTTCTGAATGTTACAATTTTTTGAAAAAGACAATACTATCCACGTATACGGAAACCCTTCCCATTTTTGAAACTCAATTTTTAACAAAAAGAAGTTATTTATACACGTTAAAGTATGGTATTTACTCTGTTTGAAAGACGGAAGGGGAAAAAATTAAAGAGCTACTTGCATTCTTTGCACGGCATTTGTGAATGATAAAAAAAGAGGGAATCTAGTACCAGAAATCTTTGAAAGACATCTTTCTCGCTTTGGTTTCTGCTAAAAATTCCTTACAGCAAAGTTGTGAACCCAACAGGTTTTAAAAATAAATTACGCAAATAGCATGCAAGTGCTAATTTTTAATTACGAGGCTTTTTAGAGAAACTGTTCACATTTGGAGATAGGGGGTTTTTAGCAAAAAAACTCCCTATTTTCCATTAAATGAGATATTTGCAGCTTGATCGAAAGAAGAAACAATACTGGATACTTCTTTGTGGGATTGAAGCAAATCTTTACGCCAGCATTTCTTGCCTGTGCAACTTATATGTATATTCCATAAAAATGCTGAGTAATATCATTTAAAAAAATAATAAATCAAGAAATATGGGTACAGCAAAAAACTATTCTTTTGCTAAAGTATCTTCCCCAGATGGTATGCAATGGTCCTGACATTCGATCCACTTTTCAAAGCAATTAGAAAAGGTTTTATCTTACAGCCTACATAGCTGAAATAACTAATAATTCTCCCACAAGCTTCTCCTTTGTAATCAAAAACAGCCAGAAATCAACCGGTACAAGAACCGGACTGTAAAGGGGTTGTGGCATAATTTTAATATTGCATTTACATATATTTCAGTTTTGGAAAGTTTGTGACAACTCATACAGAGAAATAGCAATGAACTGGTAGAAATTTCAGTTGTGTCAGGGTTCACCAAGATCCCAAATCAATATGCCGAAATCTGCGGCGTAAGGCGCAGAACAATCAGTGCTACTGCAGAACAAATCCCTGGAAGAATTTTAGGAAAAGAGGTTTTTTGCATAGATAACAGTCTAAATGAATTTTTACCACAGAACACTTCCAGTCAGCCAAGGACTTGCAGAACAATGCAAAACGTCCTGGTACAGAAAAAGCCTTCCCCACTTGATTTCAAAAGCAGATTGAATGATGTGGGAACCATTGCATATCATCTTAAGAAAGATACTTTGGTGAAAGAGTAAATTATGTTTTGCTGTACCTATCAGTTTTTTTTATGACTTTACGCTAAGTTCTTATAAAACGCATCTTGTACGAGTAAGATAACTGCAGTTATACTGATTTTGCAAAGCACCCATCAAATGGTGGTTCATACCTTGCAAATGTTTTTCATACACAAGGTTCAGTTTTTGCCCTTTTCTGATCCCTTCCCCAGACTTTTATCAAGAACTTGCAATATTTCCCTGACTTTTCTCCGATATTTCATACATTTCCTGAACTTTTCAGTTCATTGGTACCTTTGAAAAGCTTGATTTGATACATTATATGAATATATATTTGATACAAGAGCTGTATGAAATCATACAAATGGTTTTACGAAAGAATGACATGGAACTTTAAATACCATTATAGAGTGAAACCTCGATCTAATGATACTCTGTGGACCAAGAAAAAATACAGTTGCAGAAGGATTATTATATAGAGAAGCAATATTATCATCCATGCGCCAAATTTATGCTATAGTTGTAATCTTTTCCAAATCAGCATCGTTAGTACCATCAGAAAATGTGCTTTTATGCATTTATTCACATTGAAAAATTATAATTCATTAGTTGATTATTAAAATTCAGTTGCATGCATTGCCCTTGTGAAATTGTTTGCACTTTTGTGTCTTACACAAAAAGTAGCAATAACTTCTTTAGCAGTTTCAGTGATCCTGTGGAGAAAAATTCACCAACATTATTATGCCTTGAGAACCAAAAAAAAGTGACGTAAAAAAATTCAAAACGAATGAGCAAAAAAATTGAGAATATTGTTGCAACCATTTTTCAAAAAAATTGTTGGGGGATTCATTGTATTAAAGGATATTGTTGTATCGAGTAGTTTAACATTGGACTATAGGCAATTCCAAACAAAGTCTGAAAAAATATCGTTGTAGAGGAATTTATCATATCGAGTGTCATTGTAATGAGTTTTCACTGTACTTTCAAATTAATTGATCAAAGAGAAAATATATGTACCCTACTTCAAAGTGCACACACCTGATAATATAACAGGTAAAAAATAACTTACCTCAGAAGAGTCAAGAAAGCGGCTGGCTCAACATCAGGGATTTCAATCTCCGCCTTCTCATCGGCTAAGCCACCATAGAACATTGCGTAAAATACAGAACTGCCAGTCGCTATCACGTACTTGTGAGCTGGAATCCTTTGAGCACTACCTTTAGGACCCACCAAGAAATGAACGTCACTCATCAGTTCGTTGTTGAACATGGCTGCATTCCTTTCACGGACACTAGCATGGTTCGACTGCCAGTTTGGATCAGAGGTGCTGCTCGGGCTGGTGCTACAAGTGCTGCTGCCCGAAGCTGGGCTTGGACTGCTGCTTGAGACGGAGGTTTTTAGGGTAGGGCTGGGAAGTGGGCTCAGAGACGGTGGCGAATATTGAAGAGGTAAGTTCGCTGGTATGGTTTGGAGGTTTCCCAAACCTAGAATAGAAAGTTTCAGTCTAGAGAAGAAAAACTATCATAGTGGTCATAACATTACGCTATGTCTCAAAGTACACTGCTTATTTACTTGATAACACCTAAATTTGGCAAAACCAGTTTTTTTTTTGTTGGGATATGTTATTTGGAAGTTGTTCGCCCAGGAATGCACTTAGATTCTCCCTCAGGTTGTGCATTAAACCAAAGATAGGCTCTCTGGGTTTTTATTGTCTTCAATCCCGTATCTGGTCTAAGGATGTCTTATTTTCAATCTTGATCCCTTATTTAATCTAGAATGTTTTGTTTGTTATTGCTCATTCATTTCTTATCCTACTTTTGGTGATGTGTTGGCGATTTTTCTTCGACAAGAAAGACATCTGAAAACATGACTATTCTACTTTTGTAGACTTCTCGTCACGCTTTCCAATGTTTTTCGCCCAAAGAAAAAGTTCCCAACACATCACGAAAAAGGAATTATACTATGAACTAATTTGGGATTATACTAAAAAGGGATAAAACTAATCTCGCAGAACAGCTATAGTATAACCCTTTATTTCCTTGGTGACTTTTTTTAGGAGGGAATTCCTTATCAGAAGTCTGGCAGTTTTTCCTCCGGTCCTACATTGGTGCTGGGTTGTTGTATAAAGATTTATTAAGATTGTTGGAAAACTTATCTAGGGGATAAAGACTACGGCCATCTGAAAGTGAACCATAGCGTTGAGTTTGTTGACTCCATCACAGGATATCATACAAACACTATTGGAAGTACCTGGTGACACATCAAGGCCTCGCTGTCAGAATATAATAGGCAGGGAGATTTCAAATTTTATTTGGTATTTTTTTGTTCCCAGCTGTCATGCGAAGGAAAAAATTATATTTTCAATACCTTTGTGGAGATAATTAGGGATATAAAATGGGACTATTACAAAATATCCCGAGTTCAAATATCCATTTATATGACTATAGGCTTTCCAGCCATGTTGGTTTTGTTTGTATATATGTTGATAATTCCCCCAAAACAGATGTGAAAGTATTTTCACATAACCCAGAAATCAGTATTTTTACAGTTTTTATGTTACTATTATTTTTATTTTTTTATGCTGCGATTTTTTTCAGCACCCGTTGTGTCAAAGTCTTGGCAACTTTTAGTCGGGCATGTTTGGCGTAGATAAAAAAGTCGCCAAGTGGCAGACCAAATGACAGCTGTTCCGCAAAGGTTAAATACATTTTTCTAAAAAACTGATATATACATACACATACATAGATTAATAAATCATATGATAGCATGCATCACCTTAAAAATTGCCCCCAAAGAAAAAGGCACCAATTAAGGGAAAAAAGTGACTTTTACTATAAAACATCTTTCCCACATGAAACTACACATTTGCCATTATTATCACGTTTATCCTTGATCTACATAAAGCTGGACAAGAAAAACATTCAACCTATACCACTGTAAGTTCATTTTTACGTTTGGCGCATGGACCCACTAGGGAAAATCAACCCGAATTGTCATGCCCTGGTGCTTATAACAAGCGGCTACTGTATATCGCTTTTAAATTTGTATATTGCTTTGCGTGAACAAATTGCCATAATATGGTTTTATTTTTAATACTTCTCATTTTTTTCAAATTTGTTTACATAACTCAGAATAATCCACCCCGCACCCTGAGAGGGTACACGTACCACAGGTTGGGAACCACTGCTATAACACGGATAAACAGCGCAATTAAAAATATTAATTTAGTAAAAAATATATATATTATATATATTTAAATACATTAACGGATTCGTAATAACCAAGTTACGCAATACAACTAAAAATTAATTACAGCGTTTATACAAATATTTTTCACCCTACCATCAATATATACGCGCTCAAATTAACAAATAAATATTTAAATATTTTTATAAAAGCGCAATGAACTAATTTACGTACCAAACATCCAATTCTTATTCAAATGTGCGCAATTCGTTTCTTCGCGTCTTTTATTAGTTCTTGCAGACATTGCAAACACGATATTTCTAAAGTATACACTTCAATGTAGCATGTAAACCAGTTTTTTTATTATTTTTTTTTTAGTCCTCCTCCTCCGCCATTGAGACGTCGTCCACAGCCAAGGGTCAACTGAAGTCCTTTCAGGGTGCCAAACACTACTTGGACGCTTTATTTCATTTATTATTTTCGCAGTGGATACAAATGCACTTTACTGCGCCGTCCGTGGTACTACGAAAATGTTGACATATTTCAGCGATAACAATAAAAACGCACTAAATCACCACATAAAAACTTGGACCACAACCAGTACATTGTACGAACGAGGAAAACACATGCAACAAGGAAGTACCCTTGCGTTTCGACACGCCTTTTATCCATTAAAACTACCGACAGCCGTGATGACGTCGCCTTTTGATGTCTTTGCCCATTACCATATTTTTCCGAGAATCTGGAACAACTGAAAATACGGGACATTGTACCTCCGTTGCGACCCGGTATGCAAATCGGATGCTCGCAACATCGGTCCACCGTGATGACTTCATCGACCCACATATATATAATAAGAAAGATCTTTCTCTGCGGAACGCTTCAGTTCTGCCTTCCCACGGCGGTGGGCGCTCGAGAGTAGATGTCTTTAACTGTTTTTAATATCCACATCATGTAATGAAATTGTTGATTAAATTAATTTTTCAACCGAAATATTTCCCACCTACAATGTATGGGCTGAGATACGGAGGTGGATGTACAGGTGACCGAAATATTTTGCATTTCTTGACATCATCATGCCCTCAACCAAGGCCGTCTTGAATTCTACCGGTGGAATAGAGACGGCCCTGCCTCAACTTCCGAGTGAGAGGGAAGACCACCACATCCGCGCTTTGTTTTCTGCCATTTGGCAATTGTTCAGGTATTTCCACCATGATTAGCGATTTTGTTCACCTTCGGCGACAAATGGCAATTGTTCCCCGTAGTTGAAATTCCTAAATCCTCGTATGTTTCTCGGAAGCTAATTTCGTAAATGCATCGCTATTCCGCGATTACACGATTTCAACCAATCGCGTCTCTTCTTGGTTTACGATAATTCCCACTACTTTAATATCGTACGATCTGTTGTGCTTTCGGCCACAAGGTGGCCTCGTTATGTAATCACTGGAGTGTATTCTGAAATAACACGCTGTATGCCAAATAAAATCATTCATTATAATTCGTGTAAGGGAAGGATTAAAATTCTGTGTGTGGTGTTAATGATAGCGAGTGATAAGGGAGTAATACATTTCGAAAAAAATTTTACTTTTGGGGATGAACTGTTTTTTTAGAACGTTTTCCATCAGCTAAAATGGTGTAGGTCAGTGGTTCTCAACCAGGGGCCCTAGGATATTTCAGGGGGGGGGGGGCACGGATGAAAATCTTGAAGAGGGGAGCCACGGCTAAATTGTGACATTAAATTTCTTTAGTTACTCTGACTAAAAAAATTTAATTTCAAACAAAACGCATAGAATATATTTTTCGTAATTTTTCCCCATTCAAGTAACATTAACATGAGGAAGGAAATAAAAAAAGTGGTTCATGTCAATTACAGACGGATAGCCATCTAGTTTAGCATAAAGCTATCATCAGCCAGCACTGAGTGGTCTGATGGATATTTGGAAGCTGCATGGGTAACAGGGCGTATGACACTTGACTGGTGAGCCATTAGTCTTAGAGACATACCCAACTAGAAGAAGTACCCAAATCACGTGTCCAACTCAGATATGTCATTCATGTTGTAAGGGGTTGTATAGCTATAAAATAAAAAAACTTTTTATACCGCCCCCGTGTGCCAAAGAACCCAATTAAGAAGTTGTTGCTCTGTCTTTCCCGATGCCAACTAAAATAATTTCACGTTTCTGTATGCAATATTCACCGAGATATGCGAATTCGAAAAGTTGAAGAAATTTTGGAAAAAACAGCAGTCAATGCTGGTAAAATGGTTTCCCCTCATTTAATGCTGTTTTTTTCCAACATTCTTCGAATATCTCAGTGAAAATTTGAACTTAGACACGTTGATTTTTTGTGTTGGAGACCAGGAAACAACTTTCCAATTGAGTTTTGGTGCACAGGGTGTCCGCATAAAAAGTTAACATTTTTATTTTAATAACTATGTAACTCCTGGCAACACGAATCAAATATCTGAGTACTACACATTATTCGGGTACTTTTTCCAACTGGAAGTATGCCTCTAGGACCAATGGTGCGCCAGTAAAATGCCATATGCCCCGTTACCTATGCGCCCTGTATATGAAATATAGTACGGACTGTTATGTGAAATATTGTGTTGTGTTTAAGCCAACACGCACGTTGCTTCGTTCGCCTGCGAGAGAGCGGCCATATTACGAACCAAAAAGCCACTTGACGGCAGCTTGTCATCCAACGAAATATCAGATTTTCACCGTATCGAAATTGAAGTCAACAAACTGATAATTTTCTTATTTGAAAATCTGATTATTTATATTTTCCGATGGGCTTGAAATCCTGATAATGAATCATTATTATGTTCACACGAACAGTTTTGTCACTGCGTACATGATTTCTCTGGAATGAATGGTTCAAACAAATATTTAAACAGTTTTCACACGTATTTTAGTTCCTTTTTTAAAAGTCATAGTAGGGCTACAACATGAACCTATATCCTTCAGTATGTATTATTGTTGAAAACGATGTGGAAGGTTGAACTTTCCAATTGTGATTCATTTGTGTGGCTATTCCCTCATTACTACTTTTATCCGCACGAAGAGAATAAAATTAACAGACCTGCTTGCTACCACTTTTTGCGATTTTTATCATTACAAGAATGCGTATTTTGGAAACTACAACTGACATTTCTCAATGAAACCATAATATTTTACACAAAAAAAACTAATTTGGAAATAATAAAAATTTCATCCAGTACAGTAACTTGATGACATTGTGCCGTCTTCAAGCGCAGAGTTTGCATTGATTGAAAATATATATTTTTTAAATTGGACTGACACAACACATAAAGCATACAAATCAAACTGAGAAAAACACAAAACAATAAACTTCACAAAAAGTAACATTACGATGATACAGACACTTTGTGACCCCAAGGGGTTTTTTATATTTTTACTGTATTCTATTACGTTTATTCTGCTTTTTCGTTATTTTCATAAATTAAAAATTAATCAAATTAAATTAAAAAATATTTATACTTCAGGCAATTTTTTAATAATTATCTTCTAATGGGAAAACGGGGGGGGGGGAAGTAGAAAATTATTCATGTTCGCAAGGGGGGCCACAGGAATGAGAAATGGTTGAAAGGTGGCCATGGAGAAAAAAAGGTTGAGAACCCCTGGTGTAGGTGACAGTGTATCGGGCCGTGAACCTGAAGGCCAGCTCGTGATAGGCTTTGCATTTTTTTTTCCACTCCTTGCCAGAAATGATTTCAATTCTCTACTCATGCAATACATTTTACAATATATTTTGCGGATTCTTAAAATACAAGTATTATAAATCAGTTAAATATATTATAACAAAAGCATGTAGAAGAAATTAACAACAATAATGTTATAAAAAAACGTAGTTGTCTTTTAGTCTTTTCTTTTCCTAAGTTCCGATTTTTAATTATTTTACAGCTGTTTGCGACTAATTAACGCACGTTCTATATATATTTTTATACTATAATTTTTATTTATTTTTAGTCGATTTGCTATCGAAAAATGCATTCATAAATTGGAGAAATATTTTACAAAATTTGCCATGATTTTCGTGATCCGCCCCTTTAGCCGTTTGAATATTTCAGTTTGTACCGAATTTATAATGTATTTATATTTTGCCGAATCTTAACACTTTAGTATTATAATAAATCAAATAAATATTATAACAAAAAATATGTAGAAAAAAGTATTAAGACCAATAATAATGTTCTAAAAAATGTAATTATTTTAGCGTATCTTTAATCTTCTGAAGTTCTGATATTTAAATAGATTAAATATATTTCATAGTTGTTTACGATTATTAACATGCACGATATATTTTTTCATACTATAATTTTTATTGGTTTATTTTTAGTCGATTTGCTATCGAAAAATGTATTGATAAATTGGAGAAATTTTTACCAAAATTTACAAAAATTTTCTATCATTTTCAGAAATTTGAAGTCGTTATCCTCCTTTAACTGTTTGAATATTTAAGTTTGTTGGTTTAAAAAATAAAATCGTTTTTATAACATCGAAAATAGCGCGATTGCACATATGAAATGCCTCGCGGAGCATCAGTGGAAACGTTTACCTTGTTTGCTCCCACTGTTCCGTGATTAGATACGAAAATAAAGATATCGTAGAGTTACGCAAATTATCGTAGATGCTGAAGCAACGTGATTGGCTGTGTGGAAAAAAATATGAAAAGAATCATGTAATCGCTGAATAACGGTGCATTTGCGAAATATGCTTCCCGGAAAAATAGACTGGTACTTTTCGAGTTGATGTTGCTATGTTATTTGAAAGCAAACGAAAAACTACACAGTAGTATTATTTCTGAACCACAGATGGCAGCAAATCCATGACAGAGGATATTTTCTCATCCATGACTAGGCTGACCATATTTCCTCGAGAGAAATACGGGACATTGAGATTCCAAATACGGGACATCGCCAATTATCGCCAAAAATGACGCCAAAACAGAGCAAAGTTGCCAAATATTGTTAAAATTACAGCAAAATCACAATGGTGGGAAATGAAACGTTACTGCAAATTGCAGTGGATTAAAATGAATTTCACGAAAAAGACGTTCACCGAGACAAATGTGGGAGATAAATATTCTCATTTATAGTTGTAATTATCATAATATAGTTCATTAAATGAAAAATAATTTCAATCTTTGACTTCAATAAAGAATAAAAATTCAAGTAAGCGAGGTATAAAATACGGGAAAAACCGGGACACTTTTGCGAAAAAGTCGGGACGACCAAAAATACAGAAAATACCGGGACTGTCCCGGGAAATACGGGACGTATGGTCACCCTATCCATGACCAAAGCAATCCGAATTTTTATATATTGTAAGACATATAGACGACTCCAGAAGAATCAGAAGTATAAATTTAAGTTTTGATTACATTAAGCATTTTTAATAATTTACGACATGAGAATCGTTTTCGCGACCCGAGATACCAACGTGCCTCGTCTCTGGCACGTGTAGACAACAACCACTGAGCTATAAGTACTTTACTTATAGCTCAGTGACAACAACTGATAAAAATAAATGCCGTCGTGGAGTTGTACATTTCGTACAAGAACAAAACAAAAAACACAATATCAACAAACATGGTAGCCCACACATTGAACTTTCACTCGTGCACTGATCCATTGTTCTTGATGATATTACTGATACATGTTGCTATTGATGCAACACTCTAGCAAAAAAAATTTCAGCCTGAAATACTGGCCAATGGTTATCAAGATAACCGACAAGCACTGAGTTGTAAGTAAAGTTTACTTATAAATCAGTGAGCTATAAGCTACAAGCACTTACTTATAGCTCAGTGCTTGTAGCTCACTGTAGTTTATGCACATTAAGCCGGGTTTTCCTAGGAGCAGGTTTTCTGTGCCGCACGCAACGTGATTCGCCCAGCGCGACACACGATCCACTCACCAATAAGAAAAGCAGCTTGACTGTTTTCCTACAGAGCGTAATACGACACACGATGGCACTTTACGTCAGGTGTGATTGGCGGACTGCTTCTGGAGGAGTCAAATGCGTCGTGTGCCGCGCGTTCTGCCGATGTTTGCTTCACTCTTGTGTGTTTCTTTCCCTCCCCTTCAAACCGGAGCATGCAAGCGACAGAGTAGCTGATGCCAATTCCATATCCGTAAAATAGCCGTTCTGATCTGATGCGTCGCGCTAGGAAAACACAAACGCGTAGCGTGATTATGCAACTCGTTGCTGCCGACGCAAAATTATACTGTTCGGTTCACGCGGAGCAAAACACCTATTCCTAGGGAAACCTGGCTTTACATTGACCTGAAAGATCGAACTTCCAAGGAAACATTCAAAACAAAGGACCTCCACACGACGACAGTAGACGACAGGTAAGATCGTAAAAAGTGAATTTTCCACACTCCACTAATGTGCTGCCATCTAATGTCAAATTTAAAAGTGACTCATGTGGTGATAATAAAGTTTAAAGTAAAAGAATATATCCTTTATTCCGCTCAGTTCCTTATAAACAAAGCTCATAAACTGAACTAGAAATTTAAACTGAAAGTTCGGTTATTTTATTTGAGCATAAGGAGACATACAAAACAAAGACCCTCCTAATGAGCAGACGACAGACAAGAAGTCGGTTCCCTACAAGCTCAGCTCACAAACAGAACTTGCAGTTTGAACTTTCAGTTCAGTATTTTTTCAGGACACAAGGAGACGTCCAAAACAAGTAACCTGGAAAGAAGCAGACGACAGAGATTCTGAGGCTTGCATCGAGCTTATACACTGAGCTCAGTGAGCTTATATTACTGGAGGGAGCATCCAGCCGCCGCGACGGAAACATCAAATGCAAGAAAATCAGGTGATTCGGTGAAAACAAAGTTTCCGCCTGGCAATTTGCCCATAGAAATGTACAGTTCGGTCTCTAAATATTGGGTTTTAAAGATTAAAAAAACGATAGAGAACTCATCTAAAGGTGAAAAAAAGATTAAATTATTTATTTCATTAATACTGCAATCATTTCTTTCATCAATTCTGGATTTTCCTTCATTAATTCTGATATGTTCCTTCATTAATTCTGGAATTATTTCCTTTATTATTTTATTTCCTTTATTAATTATTATTTCTTTCATTACTTCTGGAATAATTGCTTTCATTACTTCTGGAATAATTGCTTTCATTACTTCTGGAATAATTGCTTTCATTACTTCTGGAATAATTGCTTTCATTACTTCTGGAATAATTGCTTTCATTACTTCTGGAATAATTGCTTTCATTACTTCTGGAATAATTGCTTTCATTACTTCAGGATTTGTTTCTTTCATTTATGCTGAAATTATTTTTCATTAATGCTGAAGTTATTTATTTTGTTTATGCTGAAGTTATTTATTTTGTTAATGCTGGAATTGTCTCTTTCATTAATTTTGGAATTATCTTTCATTAATTTTACTATTATCTCTTCCATTAATTTTACTATTATCTCTTCCATTAATTTTACTATTATCTCTTTCATTAATTTTACTATTATCTCTTTCATTAATTTTACTATTATCTCTTTCATTAATTTTACTATTATCTCTTCCATTAATTTTACTATTATCTCTTTCATTAATTTTACTATTATCTCTTTCATTAATTTTACTATTATCTCTTTCATTAATGCTGAAATTATCTCTTTCGTTAATTTTGGAGTTATCACTTTTATCAATGGTGAAATTATCTTTCATTAATTTTGGAATTATCACTTTTATCAATGCTGAAATTATCTCTTATATTAATTCTAGAATATTTTCTTTCATTAATTCTGGAATTATCATATCGATGCTGCAATTATTTCTTGCATTTATTGTTTTAAATTCCTGTGGGTGCCATAAGAAAATAACGGGGGATTGTGTTTGTTTTCACCGATTCACGCGATCTTCCGACGAATGACGTTGGGGACAACGTTCTCAGCACTACCAAGTAAGACGCCTTCATATACTCATATACGTGTATTAAGGAGTTCTATTACCAAGGTGGGGACCGCTGACGTCATACTCTCTTCAGTAATATAAAGCCGGGTTTTCTAAGGTGCAGAGTTTCCTATGCCGCGCACAACGTGATTCGCCCAGTTCGACACGCCGTCCACTCACCAATAAGAAAAGCAGCATGACTCTTTTCCTACAGAGCGTAATACGGCTCACGACGGCACTTTACGTCGGGTGTGATTGGCGGACTGCTTCTGGAGGAGTCAAATGCGTCATGCGCCGCGCGTTTTGCCAATGTTTTTCTCTTCACTCTTGTGTGTGTTGTCTTTCCTTCTCTTCAAACCGGAGCATGCAGACGACGAAATAGCTGATGTCAAGGCCATATACAGTCAAATCCCGTTATAACGAACGTCAAGAAAACGGAGGAATCACTTCGTTAAAACGAATTTTCGTTATAAAGGAATTCCAGGTTACCTAGCATTGTTCGTATGTAAACTTATTTTGGGGATTAGAAAAGTGTTCGTTAAAACGAGATTTTCGCTATAACGGTATTCGTTGAAACGGGATTCGACTTTACTATAATATAGCCGTCCTGATCTGACGCTAGGAAAACACAAACGCGTAACGTAATCATGTAACACGTTTTCGCCAGCGCGAAATGGTTGAATTCGGTACACGCTGCGCAAAAAACATATCCCTAGGAAAACCCGACTTTACGAATGTGAATATGGTTGGTCTTGACTTATTGAAAATGAAATTGCTCTTGGAAACTACGATTTTGATCAAATTTTGGCCACTGTAAAAAATATTTCCTGGATGAAGGGTTTACTGCCATCTATTTTTCGACGACGACACCAGATGAGTTTCTTATACTTATAACTCAGTGTTTATGAATACGTAATTACAGCAGATGTTCTATTATTGATTAAATTTTTTCATATATTTTCCGGTCTGTCAATAGATGGCAATAAAAGTTGCAATGTTTGCACATTAAAATGCATTTCAAAGAATATAACCCATTAAACACGACAAAACGTATGTGTGGAATAATATCCATGTTTAAAAACTGTGATATATAAATTGTAAGTAACAATTATTGTGTTCATCTACAAATGTCCAGTCAAATATGTAAATTATATGGTCACATCATATTGCATATCAAATTTCACGTGTAAGGCCGGTATTACACTGTAAAAGTTCGATAAAATCCCTTTTATAAAACTTGAAAAATTTAACCAATAAGGTTATTGGTTGCATTCTAGAAAATGCAATCGGTGACTTTATTGGCTGCTTTTTTCAAGTTTTATAAAAGGACTTGCTTTACCAAACTTTTATAGTGTAATACCGGCCTGAATGACGCCGAGTCGAAAAGCACTATCAAAAATTTTTTAAATTCATAAAATTTCAAAACACACAAACATATTAATTTATTAAATTATATTAATTTTAATTTCATTTTTATTTCCACCAACCATGATAACTAGAGGGAGCGAAGGGTCAAAAAAATTGTTGATCCCTATATAAATAGTTTCTCACGCTTGATGTAGATGTTTTTAACCCCAACACAATATTGAATCATAAAGATTATATTAAATTGTTTTGAACGATAAATCTTAAATGGGTTCTTCAAAGAAAAAGAAAGAGAAGCGTGAAAGAAAGAAGCACAAGAGGGACCGGTCGCGGGAAAGAAATGGTCATCACCGAAGCCATAAGTCGAGTCGGGAAAGGCGCCATAGCCGTGAGCGCTATGAGGATGACGGGGAGTATCGCGTCGAGAAGAAAAGGTACGAAGACGACGCGAAATACTTTTCTAAGGAAGATTCCGACAGCCAGACGAGAGTGGTCCAAGCGTCGAGTTCTAAGAGCGGCGGTGATGTGGGCCACGAATCGCAGGAATCGGTTGGTCCCACCAGCTACCAAGAGGATGAGGACTTCGACATCGACGAGCTGCTGGATTCCAAGTTGTCCGAGAATCCCGATTTCACAGAAAGGAGGCACGCGGCGAAAAAATTGTCGGCTGAGGACGTCATCCGTAATGTCGAGCGGATAACTGGTAGGGATCAAAAATCCAGTGCTGTGCCAGAACCTTTTGGGTCTAGGTATGACTATGTGCCTGGTTTGGACTTGGTCAATGAAGGGAGACCCTCTAAAGAACCCAGTGAAGATGAGAGGAGGAGGGATTTTGGAGAGAGCTCGTCCTATGGTGTGAAAGAAGAAGCGTTTGAAACTGGTGACGCAGGTACATGCCCTTTTTTTCCCCCTTGATCAAATACAATTACGTTTCTTGGATGATTTAATAGGTGATTGGGAGAATAGCTTTAGTATAATCATTTTTTTTGCCAGAAAAAATGCTCGAAAGCATGATGAGAAGTCTCCGAGAGAGAAATGGAATCAATCTTTCGGATGCCTTTCTTGTCAAAGAAAAAAAAAAGTTGCCAACACATTGCCAAAAAAGGGATAATACTATGGCTGTTAAAATGCAAGGAACGGTCATGGCCTCCACAAGGCCAGGGCTGACAGGGCCCGGGACAATTCTCATCATTTTTTGCTTTTTCGCACTATACATGAACTATAGAAGGGTCCATGAGAAGTCTGACCAGGATGGGGCCCCGCGAAAGATCCCATCCTATGGGCCCTACTGCTGGATGTGGGGGCCATGGGAACGGCTGTAGTATTGTAGCTGTCAAAATGACAAAAAACAACCAAAACAACATTCGGAACATCTATATTATATCTTTAGTAAGAGAAATGTCTACAAGATGATGAAAAGTTGCCTAGAGTGAAAAGATCATGCTTTTTGACGGTTTTCTAGGGAAATATGAAACAGGTATAATCCAGGACTTTACTAACTAAAAAAAACATTCAGGCACCAGCACAATTTCGTACATGCCAAGCAATATTTCCCCCAACTAAGAGTGATTCACAATGGTGTATTTTTTACTTGTGTAGGACTCGGGGGCTCCCTTTAAATGCTTATATAATTTTCGATATGTTGTACTGCACACAAACTTCAATTAAGTTATCGTACATAAAAATTATTAGGCCCAAATTCCAATTTTTTTAGTCACCTGGGATTTATCCAGCTCTGCTATAATCCCTTTTTTGAAATCTTTTTGCGAAAAAGGGATTTTTTTCCTTTATGAAAGAAGTCACCCAAAGGGAAATGAAGTCATGCTTTTGGACATCTTTCTTGCCAAAGAAAAAAAATCTCAAATAAGGGATAGCACTATGGCTGTTAAAATGAAAAAATTATAAAAAAACGAACAACCAAAAACATTCTTAGACTACATAAGGGATAAAGATGAAAAAGTTAACCCCCTGTACCAGATAAAGGATAGAAAATAATATAAACCCGGACTCTTTCAAATAATACAATGGTAAGGGCAAATAAAAAACCTCTGGGTTTGATTAAAACACAAAAAAACCTTATTGAACAATTAATAATAAAGAATTCCATAATGTAAATATGAATGTAAACAAAAACAAAGAAAACAAGTGGTGACTATACTGAATGTCTCCCCTCTCCTATGTTCAGTGATCGCATGGCAAGTGGTGACCATTAATTTTCACCTTTTACAACTATAATTAAATTTTTCTTTGTTCTGTTACAGAGGACTTGGATGAAGGAGAAATTGAAGAAAGTGGACAAAGCCATTTGTCTCTCAGCATTTCTGAAACAAAGTAATTATATTCTTTCTAGCTTGCACATGAATGCAAATGATTGTTTGTGTTTTTTTATTCTGTTTTAGCCATAGATCATGATGAAAAGTCTAGCACATGGGTGTCCAATCTTTTTAGTTTCTGGGTCACATCGGAAGAAAAGGAACTGTTTCAATCCACTTAAAAAATTCAAATTATAGTTGATAGTTGAGCCTGGAAGTTTAGGCACTAAAAATTGTTGAAATAGGCAGGAGAAAAGGCACTAAAAATGTCTAAAATTGTCATTTATAATTTATGGAAGGAAGAAAAATAAAAATTTTAGTTATTTAGGGTCCAAAGACTCTGAAAAATTGGGTGCACTTAATCCGTCTACTTGTTGTTAATTGTATTATATAATAACTGTATTATGTTAAGCTGAATTGATTTCAAGCCCAAAACAAGATGTTAGTGGACCATCATGATTAGGCTAATTCCAGGGCCACCATTACCAGATACGGAGCCCGTAGAAAAAATGATCTTTGGAACTCCTAGTTATGAATAATTGTTGTTTATTTGTTGTATTGTTTGGGAAGCAATAATTATATTTTTTATAGTTGAAATATAGCTGCGTTGTTCTGTTGTAAAAAAACATTTCGTATTACCACATATAAGTATGTGGGATTTCTTAAAGCCTGGGACTCTGTGTGGCCACATCTATCACACGTCACTGTGGGGGGGGGGGGGGGGGCGCAACTGGTCAATTTAATTTAATGGAATGCTAAATATGTTTGTAAAATAAAGAGGCCATGGGTATTTGTATTGCAGTTATCGTTTATAAATCCTTTGCTTTTCCAACATGGGCTGCGTTCATCAGAAACAAAATCATTCATGTTTAATACCATCCGGTCAAAGCAAAATTAATGCATGGTAACACCAAGCTCCCTATCTCTCAGATCACTTGTTCATGTTTAAATGAGGCTGGAGTAGGAGGGGAGGTTTGTGCTTTCTGATAATTAATACTGAGAGATTAAAAAGAAAGATTTTGTTGTGAATGCTGAAAATATCCAAGTTTTACAGATTATGTTCTCTGAAATTCAGTAATAGACTTAATACTATGTTGAAATAGGTATTTATGACAGGAAAATTTCAAAGGCATTCTTACCAGATGGTTATGATTCAGAAATCTGAATTTACTATATAAAGCTCAGAATAAGGACACAGGTTTCAAACACTTCTGACGCCCCTGAGTGTGAGAGAAATTCATTATCAGAAGTGGGATACTATTTTATCCTTATTAATAATTCTTGGAAATGATTGTTTATTAAGCTATCATTCATATAAAAACATGATTTACTGATCATATGCATGATAAGCTTGTTTTCTTTCTATATGGTGTTAACTTTTCAATTATTTTCTCCAGCAAATTGCGTGCCAAGTTGGGTTTGAAGCCATTGGATGTCAGCAGTCAAATACCTGGTGAGTTTCATTACTCTCATCATTACTATTGTGAATTCTTCCATTGAAAAAAGTTTCTCACATACAGGTGTTGATTTTTTTTTTTTTTCAAATTCAATTTCGTGTGATTTTTAGGCTTAGGGGATGATGACTCTAAAGAGAAGCCGATGGAAGAAAAAAAAGAAGTGTTTGTTAAAACAGAAAATATCGCTCAATTAAAGTCTGCAGAGAAACTGAAAGAGAAATTACAGACACAGAAGGAGAAACGAAAAATCTTGGAAAAATTTAGGTTTGTGTGAAATATGTGTGTCTGTATATTTTATTATTTCAAATGTTATCATTTGTAATTTTTTTACCCACTTTTAACTTTGGAAAAGAGAAAGACCATGGAAATATTGGTTGGAAACCTTAGGAATGGTAATGAAATTTGAAAGATTCATCAGGAAACTTAATGAAATTAATGATAGCAAAACTCCCATACTTGCAGAGATTTTGCTATAACATAGTCATGTCGAAACTTGAACTCAATTTATGGGAAGTTTTTGTTATCTTATTCAAAATGATCCATCAGTGATGTCACTGTAATTTTAGAAGAAGGGTGCGTAGAAATTTCATTCATGATCTTGCTGTGCACCTTCATTCAGTAAGAACTCAGGCAGATTAGAATAGAGTGACTTCACTGATTTACATTTCATGTAGAAATTATTATTTTTAGGCTATTTTTCATGATATTATTTTTGGGATAAAAAAAATATACTTTTAATCATATGCAAAATTTTTTATTAGTAATTTTGAAAAGGCCAGTAATAATTCTTTTACTTTTCATTGAGAGTTTTTCCATCTCTTTCTTTGGGGGTTTTTTAGAATGAAAATTTAAATGAATTTTAGACCTTCTAAAAATATTCTTGCAGTTGGTTGACAATGAATGTATTGTCTTGTAACGTGTTGCATTTGTTGATGACAATAATTGTCATTAATGTGTGACACGAGTTATTCATAACCCTTAAACTGCTGTCGCTTTGTATTGATGATGAGTATATAGTATACTTTTCTCAGTCAATTTCTGATTTGTTATACAGAAGAAAAAAATCTTTTCTTTTCGCACATACCGAGGCATAATTCCAACTACAATATTAGTGCACCCAAACTGCTAATTCATAACTATTAATGGAATCTTATACTCATCCATTGGAGGAAAAATATATACAAGTTCTTGGAGTTGGAAAAGAAATTTTTTGGGGCAAAAAACTGTTGTCATGAGTTCATTTTTCTCAACATTCCCCAACACCAGCGGTTGACAAGTGGGTTGAATAACTACTACTACTACTAAACCACACATGTACCTCGTCCATATTCCTCTGCGGAACCTCTAACGAATTGGTACATGCGGGAATGTGTGTGTATGTGTAGTGAAACCTGACGTGAAGTTTGTTTCTGTGTAATGCTTGTTATGTGTAGTGCTGCCATCTGCCACCAGTTTTTCTAACTATGAGTGAAATGTAATGATTGAATAATTAATCATTGTAGGCCTGTTGCTCTCTGTGACGAGACTTTTCAGTGGGAGATCGGCTCGCATTTGTGCCTCGAAGTTGGGAACCACAGGAAACCAACTTCAGCCGACCACCACTATGGTGACGGTGGGGTTCGAACCCGGATCCTCGCAATGCGAGTCCGTCATTATGACCACTCGACCACCACAGTGGCAGTTGAATAACTGGATATTAAATTTTTTTTTTTTTGAAGATTTGTTTCTAGCCAGAAGTCCAAGACTTTTCAAAAGCTCACCAGCCAGTGATTGCTGTGGGCACTTATGTTTTTTTCAGCCTATCAGACTATGCTTGTTCCAATTTGATGTTCCATGAGAGGCATCTTTATGTCCAGAAGATACCAACCCCTAGTGTTGCAGAAAGATTGAGAAAAACAAATTTGCAATGACAGCTTTTTGCCCCAAAACCTTCTCTTTCAATCAACAACTTCAACGAAACCTCATAGATTACTTACTCTCAGAAGTTAATAAAAATTAATAAATTAGGTTCATGAGAGAAAAAAATTTATTGTTTATTTCAACAGCGATGTAAAAACTCTTGGAACAGCTGAGTCTGATGATGATGATTCTGCTGCTGCATGGGTTAAGAAGAGCAGGCGATTGGAACTGGAAAAAGAACAGGCAGAGAAAAGAGTAAGAGTGGATCAATTTCTGTCTATCTTGTCGTTCAATTTTTTTCTTATCTTTATGATATTGGTAATTTTTTTTTTTTTTTTGGAGGGGGCAATGTCATAGAAGTTTCAAACAGGTTTGAAGTGTGAGGAAACCCCCTTAACTGATTTCTCCCTCTTCATGAAGTCATTGAATACTTTTGTCTTCAGAGGTGATTGACATGTTGCCATTTTTTTTAATGGGTTAGGACGGGGTTTCAACCAGTGCTCTAGGGGCCCTTAGAGCTCTGTGTACACTTTTCAGGTGCTCTGCTGCCGCTCCAGGAGAATAACATAAATCATTAAATTTAGTGAATAAATTTAAGAAGAGGCCTATGGGACTCCACCATAGAAATTATAGACTGCAAAGAGCTCCGCTACTCAAAAAGGGTTGAGAGCTGCTGGGTTAGGATATAAGTAATTTGTTGGGGTAAAAAAAATGTTCCCTTAATATTATCAATCTTTATGGCTCAAAATTCATGGTTTAAAATCTTTAGCAGGGTCTTAGAGAATCAGACCATAATAATCTGAACAGCTCAAAGAAAAAAAAAGGGGAAAACACTGGGTAGACCCACCATAGTCATGCATAAAGCCATCTTAAGCGTATCATTGGCTCCTTAGATAAAATACTACACTAGGTGCTTTATAAGATTGCCATACTTGTGATATTAATTACCATGAAAGGCTATCATAGGGTTCATGCCCCAAAGCAGAATGTTTTGCGATGTTCTGCAACGAGCCTTCAGCTGACTGAAAATGTTCTGTGGTAAAAATTTGCATATACATAATAGCGTTTTTTTCCTACACTTTTCTTAAAATTCTTCCAGATTGTTCTGCAACAGCACTGGTTGTTCTGCGATGTACGTCACACTTTTCGGCATATTCTGCTTTGGGGGGGGGATTCATAAACCAAAGTCCTACCCCTCCCACTTTTCCAGCTGTGTGTGTGTGTGCACACATTAAAATACATCACTGCCCATAAATATTTTTCTCATTTTCTGAGGAAAGAGCCAAGCTCTGTTTAGTCTCATTCATTGTTAAATGGAATCATGTTGGTCCATAAATTTGTTTTGAATGTAAGATCCATTCTCATTAATTGTCAAAAGTTTCTCCTAATAATAAAGGTAATCTGCAATTTTTGTCAATGAATCTGAACATGCCCCAACCTTAATGCAGGGTATACCAAATACTGTGAACAAAAAAGTACATAGTTGAATAAAAAAGAACTCTTCTGTTTAAAAAATGCTATTAAATTAGGAATTTTTTTTACTGTTGAAAATTTTCTGTGAGATCATCACTCATTACAGAACAAAGCAAAAAATTCTGCTTTGGGAGCTGCCCAGTCCTTTTAGATTGACTAGGTTGGTAGGGATTCCCACTTTATTTTTCTTTTATCTTTTTTTGCCACTCATCAGTTTTGCTCCTGATTCGTTAGAGACTGGGATTCCAAATCTCTTTCAAACTGGAGTTACATTTGTAACTCACTTTCTATAGAAAAAAATAAAAATATAGTTCAGAACCTCAAATTTTCAAGACCCTGATCATCATTGAGACTGTACTGCGCGAGTTTGTTCAACAGCTCTGCACCCCTGGTTATTTTTTAATAATCCAAGCTCATGGTGTCAGTATTGCTGTTCGTTGTGTATATTAATCACAGAAAATGTATCTTTTTGTAAAAGTTCTTGTATTTTTTTAATTTCATTGTTTCTATTACATTATTCAGGCAAAACTATTAGAAGAACTTGATGAAGAATTTGGTGTTGGGGCTCTCATAGAGGAAGAGTTTCAAGTGAAGAAAAAGGTAAGGCATCATCAGGATGTGTGTGGCTGGATCTGTTATCATTTGTGTATTTATTGTTTGGAAATTTTGATTAGTTTGGTATATGCTGTTTATTTTACTATAACATCAATATATTTATGAATTTTCATGATATTTAACTGGAATTTTCGTAAAAGTTACCCTATTTATTTGGCAACCAAATTATGAAAAAATAAAATTTATATGTGTTCTGCTCTTACATACTTGAAAATTTTCTTAAAATGCTCATATCTTATTGAATATTAAATTGTTTCATTTCAAATTTCATTATTGTGCATCTCATGTTATGTGTTGTCAAATTTTCTGTAAGTTTCATAAAAGTTTGAACTCTACATGTTATGAGAGAAAACATGCAATGAAAATTGGAATTTTTAGAAGAAACATGTACATCTTTGTATACATGTGTTATATCCTATTATATCTTTATGAATATATGTACTATTTTTATGAAAATGCATACGAATATTTCACAAAGCAATTAAAACATTTTGTCAGAGTTATAAATATTTTGTAGTTTTTGTTACTGAGTTGATAAAAAATATATTTTTCTTATTTAATTTCTTGTTGGTCCCCTAAATACACTCGTGATTAAATCTTCACTTTGAAGTGCAAGTTTCCATGATCAAAATTTCAAAGCATTCATTTTTCTAGAAATTTGCAAAGATGACTATAGTCCAAAGTGAACATTGACTTTTGGCTATATAGTGTGTTTTGGAAATCTTCCTGTAAACTGTTTTGTCTGTAAATTTTCACATTTTTGGTAGAATTTTGTTGATCAACTTCAAATTCATTCTTGTTTATCTTTATTTAATATCTTCACAGGCATATACGAGCAAAGATCTAAAAGGAATTGTTGTTGAGCATGACAGCAGTTTAATCAAAGAGGGACAGCAGATAATTCTTACTCTCAAAGATAAAGGTATACTAACTCACTATATACTCATATACATGTTATTCCTTGATTTAAAAATGAATACTAAGAATGAAAAAAATTTTCGTAGAACCCTTTTACCAGAAACTTCAACTGTTGGTAAATGTCATAAATTTATTTCATCAAATTTTATTTCATATACAGGTTTTGTGTGGCTTCACTAAAATTTTGATATATATAACAATACTTTAGCAAATAAATTTTACTCAATCACTGTATAACAAACTGAAAAGTTTTGATAATTCTAAAAACTTTTTTTTTTTTGGGCTGTGAAAACCTACTTTCTCTCTTTAATGCTTCAGCGGTCATAGAAAATCTACATAGCCTGCAGTAAAACTTCAGATTACAAGTAACTCAGTCTCAAAAGTTTTGTAAGACAAACTTTTTTAAATAAAAAGTGTGTGTATAACTTTTAATAAAACCGACAAGGTTTTGTGAATACTAAACAATAGGAAATTACATGCTTGCCATCAATATAGATCTGGACTAGTCGTACCATGAAACAACAATATAAGACTATGGCTGGAAATTAAGCAAATTACGTCCAGGAGAAATAGAGTTTACATCTCTTCAACCTCTGTAAATATCAAGATTTTTTCCCCACAGAGATACCTGCTGCAGACTTTGTGTATCCCATGACATACCAATGCTATCTGTGAATGGTACCACGGTAAGATTATGAGAAGGCCAACGTTTTTAGGACATTTCCTTCTTGTTGTTCATATTACTTCAGCTCTAGTTACAACCACTGTAATCATAGCCCTATGAATGATCATTTGTTCTTTCGTTCAACATTCAGATGGTAAAAGCCATTATTGCTTCTCTTCCTGGTCGATCGTCTCCGGGAACTGACGAAATACTCAGTTTCTGCAAACATCTTTTGGCCCCAATATTTTCACTTCTTAGCTCCATCTTCACATCCTTCTATGACTATGGATCTATTCCATGCTCTTGGAAAACTGCAATGATTAGTCCAATTTATAAGAATAAAGACTCCAGGACAGATCCGAATAATTACTGCCCGGTATCGTTAACTGATATATCGTGAAAATTTTTTGAGAGATGCATGGTCAGTCGGTTACTTCCTTTTGGACTCAGGTAAACTAGAGAACAGCGGCATCTCTGCTGTACACTTACGTTATCACTCAGGCTGTGTGTGTCACCTATCTCTCTATTGCAATTTGCTGATGATGTGAAGTTATTCTCTCTAGTAGAAAACACTGGGCGGCCTAAGAATTGCATGCCAACAACTCTTCCAGTGGAGTTGTCAGTGTAAACTCCCTATTTCAATAGCAAAAAGTGGATCAATGCATTTAGGCAGACGCACCGATCCTGAATACTAAATATTATCAACTAAGTAATGAAACTTTATAGATTAGATACATGTGTGGATTTAGGTATTGCAATGAGCTGCATCCTGGATTTTACTGATCATTATAATGGCATAGTCTGCAAAGCTAACAGAATTTTATACACGTTATGTACGGCATACCACAAGTGTGATGCGCATATGTTGTCGTATGCTTTCTGCATGTATGTTTGCCCAGCTCTGGAGTTATATTGCTGCAGATCTCAAGATGTGCTACAAACTAGTCCAACAAATGATTTATCTATTATCGGGAGAACCTGTCTTCAAGATCATGGATAGACCAGTCAATCTACGGAGGCATCACTTTCATATAAGAATACCGATAGCCAGAAGAGATTGCTTTTTTCACAGATACAGATGCAGTGTGGCGAGAATATAGAACAGTCTACCATCAGAACTTGTATGCAATGCACGATTTAGATTGATCTTGCCATCCCATGCAACAGAAACTTTCGTCTTTTCGCACCTATGTAGCGAGAGCGTTTAACATCTGTTCAGATCGGAGCACTTTAGACCATGAACTTGAAACCATCAGAGCAATTGCGATAGACAGGGGGTTCAACACCAAGATCGTTGACGAATTAAGTAGAAAATTCTTGAAACCGTCACGAGGAACTACTCTAGAAAATATTAGAGAGACCACTCAGAGAAAGTGTAGTCATACCCTACGATCCAATACTCTCACTGAAGATCAAACCGATTCTTAAAAAGTTTAATCTAACAACCATAAATGTGCCCACTAAAAACTTTGGTTTCATGCCCCCTAAAGATGCTATACCGCAGAATAAACAATGGGGCATTTATTACATTCCATGTGGTGATTGCTCTCTTGGTTATATAGGGCAGACAAGGAGACCCATAAAAGCAAGATTAAATGAACACGCTCGCTGTGTTAAGAATCAGGAATGTGAAAAATCGACCATCGTCGCTCACTGTTGGCAAGAAGGCCATAAATTCAAATTTCAAGAAGCGAGAGTTTTTCACAAAGTCAAGTCCACAGTTGATCTAGATTTCTACGAAGGCACATATATTCGGGCCTTCAAAAATATACTAGTGAACGATAATAAATCTACACCCCCGATCCCAACACCATAGCTTAAATTCATTTCGAGCGGGAATTACAAGAAAATTCGAATGGACCAATCGGATAGCACTATTCCGCAAATGTCCAATCAGGACGCTGCATTAGTATCTCACGCAGGCTCACAGCTTCATTCTGACCACAACGTTTGAAGTGAACAGACGTACTTCTTCCGCTGAGCAACCGAGCGTGAAGATTTGGTATTCAACCCAAATGGGAAACTCGGTCAGCGACACTAGTGGTAAAATTTTTCCTCTGAAGATGGCACCCATTGGTGTTGAAATGCATTAGGACTTTTATTATTTTTTGTGTATTTGCCTTATTCGTTGGTGTCTTCTAAATAATGCACGATTTGTTCAGCTATTGAGGATTTCAACCTGGCTCCATATGCAAAGTGCTTTTCCTTCTGACTATTATTTCCTGATTATTTTTATTATTTATTCGTTATTTTATTATTTATTATCACTTTCCAGTGTAATTGCATTTCATGCCGTGGGGATATTGTAAATAAATAAGATAAACTTTTTAATAAAGATGCAGTGGTATACACTTTGCACTAAGAAGTTCTTATGTTTCTCTGGTTTTCTATGGTTAAATCTGCAGATTATATTCAGAAAATACTGTCATTTGTTTTGTCATTCATATGAGGATTTTGTATTACTTTTGGTGTAGAATGAATTGATGGAATTTCTATAGTTTTATATCAAAATTAATATATGAGTAACTTTTTGGATCAAATTAATCACATAGAAGCATTAATGTATTATGTAAAATGAGATGTATTACATTGTATTTTCTAACCTGATGCACATTCAACCATACTATGATAATTTATCTTTTAATTATGAAATATGGCACTAAAAATGTTAGTATTATATACTGTGTTTAATTTTTATTTCAAGGTGTTCTGGAAAATGATGATGATGTTCTACAGAATGTTAATTTGATTGATGAGGAAAAATCTATCCGAAATGTTGAGAATAGAAAACGAAAACCACTGTATCAACCTTATGAAGAAGAATATGATGAATTTGGAATTGTAATTTTCAGTTACATTTGTTTTTTTAAATATGTTTTATATGCTTAAATACTGTATGTACTGTCAGTTGTGTATAAATCTTTTGGTGTTTAAGCTGCCCCACCTCACCTTTTGAGAACTTCAAAAGTGTCAAAAATTTTATGTAACCCATGTATAAGCTGACCCTCAAGAATTAGACAAATTTTAAGGAAAGAGAAAAGGTACATTTCTCTCTCTCTCTCTCTAAGATATATAAAAGAGTTACAATTAAAAATCAACTTCCAAAATATTTTCCTTCCCACCCATTCATTCGGCCGACACTCTATGAGACTGCAATAATATATTTTTCTGTCTTATCAATGGCTCCCGAGTGAGCAAGAAGGTATGAGTATACAACATCTCGGTCTGCTGGATGGATATGTGAGATGCCTACTGTTTGCAGGCCACAAACTGGTGTAATTTTCTTGTAAGGATTTTTTTTTGGAGCCGTATTAATTCATGGGCTCACCCAGGCACCTCACCTTGCTACATAAGAGGACCTTAGATGTCTTGCTATATATTTCTGTTACTATCAGTTGTGCTTAACTCGCAGGTGAATAGGTCTCTGTGCATTGCTTGCTCCCATGATGCTGCAAAGATGAATGTTATCAAGGGCCATAAAGAATCAACTTTACAGGACAACATTAGTGCATATTCTTACACTATCTCACTATAAGATTTGGGGGTATGTGTTGATGTAACTCAGATTGAATTATTCTCCTCAAACTGTGACTTATAAAACTGACTGTCCACCCCAATTTCAAATAAACATTTCAATAAACATTCAAATTTTTCAACCAAAAAGAACTTGACTTATACACGAGTTGCCTTTTTGAATTGGGCCAACAATATTTATTCAATTGAATTTAAAATTAATAAAATAAAGATTAAATTTAGGCTGATAAAATACATGACATTGCATGATTTAAAAAAGTCTGTGGTGTGTATCAAAAAAAAATTTTTTTTTTAAAAACTAGAAAAAAGAGGAAAAATATTAGCCATACAACAAAATAATCGGCAGGTGATCACATAAAAGCCTAGTAGTTTTGATTATGTTAATGCTTTTAGAATCTCACGAATTTTTGATTTACTACAGGTCAAAAAGAAAAATTTGTTATCAAAGTATGATGAAGAAATAGATGGACAAAAGAAAAAGACTTTTGTATTAGGTAATAATTATTATATATCTTCAAATACTGAAATTATTGTCATGTTCTCTTGAATTATTGAGTAGTTGCGTGTTGGCAAGAGAGTTTGCACATCAGCTCTTTATTTAATGGGGTTAGGGGCATTCAAGTATTATGTCAGCATCAATGGGGGGAGGGGGTTTCCGATTTGCTGACTTTTGATGACGGGGAGGGGGGTTGGATAATGCTTACGTCATCAACCACCCTTTTTGAAAATATGAAATATTCTTAATGGCATCTTACTCGGTGCCCCAAAAACGAGAAAAGTCTTTCGATAGTTTGTGGGCACTTGAAGTAACATTCCTTCTATTGAAAAGTGTCCTACAGAATCACTTTAGCATAGCTGCCAAGTCTCAAGAATTTTCTGGGAGTTTCCCGAATTTTAGCTTCATCTCCCAACCTTCGGAAAAGTTCTTAAATCTCCCGAATTTTTACGAAAATTACAATTATTTACATTTTTATGAAATTGAAAAATCCCTAATTGTCCCTAAACATTCCCTACTTGATTTAAAAAGAAATCCCTGCTTCTGAAAACAATCCCTAAGGAATCTCTTGTGGGGCAAAACGTCTTTTGCCTCGGTTTTTTCCCTTTCGAAATGACGTCATACATGGGGAGAATAGTGGGAAATTCCTTTTTATATATAAGGAAGTTTTACAAACCCTCTGATGGTAACAAGGAAAGTTGTTTGTCTTATTGTGCAGGGAAATAGCTTAGCAGCCAATAGTCCTGGATAATAATTGAAGATTATAGTGACGCGCATGTGGTCAAAACTTCCTCTTTTGTTGAAGTTTGCTATCACGCAAGTGCGATAACAGAACATGAATACTGATAAGCAAAAAAATATTTAATTTTAAAGATACGTATTCTGATGAATTTCCTTTCATCAAATGTTCCAGAAAAAGGCCTACTTTTCTTTTTTGTACAAGCTGTGTTAAAGACATCTATCATGGTGGAAAGACTGACATCATCACCCGTGTGAAATCAAAAAAACATCAATCAAGTGTCACAAAAAGCCACGTGTTCTTCAAAAATTGACGCTTTTTTTATTCATCTTCCGATGATCTTGGGGTCATTTGCGCAGAATGTTTGATTTTCTTTCATTTCTGATTGAACACAATATTTTTTTTAGATCACCACCGAAGTCCTTTGGCCTCCAATTTCACTTGTTTTTTGTATAGGGATTTTATTCCCAAGAGTTTAACTTACATCTGTGTAAAATCCCTATTTTATTTGGAAAAATTCCTTTTGTATTTATTAGAGAGTGGTTTTAGTATAAAATACGAGTCCCCGCTAAAATCTCCCTAATTTTCATTTTCTAAAGTTGGCAGCTATGCTTTAGTGATCTCTAAATGTTCCGCGAAGCCTTCAAGTGAACTGGAAATGTATCTGGGATGCTTAAGTGCTCTGAAACTGTGCCAGGCATCAGTCAAGTGATCCGTAACTATATGGCGCTATCATTTAAATAATCTGAATGTGCAGCGGGTAATTTGAGCAATGTTGAACAGCACTGAAGGCCACTTAAGTGCTCTAAAACTACGTCGCATGTCACTCAAGGGATCTCTAAATTTTTGTTATCTCTCTCTATTCTCTGTCACAGATCATTTAAGTGAGCTGAAAATGTGCCACGGGCCACTAAAATGCTCTGGAATTGTACCACAGGACACTTAAGCTATCTGTAAATGTGCCGCTTAGTTCATTTTAACAAAATTAGGTTTGAGGAAGGCAGGCCGCATTAGATAACCCCTGGGCCATATTTGGTCCACGGCAACAGCGTTTATGCGATTTATCATTATATGGCTTAGAGCATAGTTTCCCAACCTTTTTTGTCCCATTGCCGCCTTCAGAATTTTTTTCTTCCCTTCACCTCCCAATGCAATGAACCCATAGGTTCCTATGTTATATCTGTAGCTTCTACTGCCCCCTGGAACATTCCATCGTCCCCAAGGGGGCGTTAATACCCATGTTGGGAATCACTGGTTTACAGGGTGGGTTGCAATGAATTTATTAAAGATAAATTTGGAGTTCATAGCTTTCAAATAACATTAAAATTAACAGAAATTGATTATACTGAAATAACATATAAAGGTATTTTCTTCCTAAATTTCAATCAACAAAAATATATTTTGCATTAAAAAAATAAATTTTTGATTGTTGGGGGGGGGGGGGGCATCAGTTTCCCCTATGGCCCCCGTGTACATCTTTGATCCCACCAAAATGAGTTAGGATTCAGAGGGGCAGAGCTGATGACGAAAGTTTGCTGACGGGTTAGGGGGTCAAAAATGGCTAAAAATTTGCTTACGTAATACTTGAACAGTCCCTTAAGTTAACATGGGTTCTTAATTGGAAAAATGAAATTGCTATGATCATATAACTGCAGATCATTCGTCACTGAAGCTTGTAAAAAAATGTTAAAAGTTACCGCAATGATTTAATTTTTATGTTCTGATACTGCGGATCATATTGAAGCAGTCTTGTACATTTATAGAACTGCTGGTGAATCCCTTTGTTTCACCTACCTCTCACACCAAATATTTTAAAGTATTATGTATGCATGCACACATAGAGAGTCCTTGTGAAAGATTTAATTTTAATTGATGTGCATGCACATGCTAACATAAAAGTCATGTCGTGAGCAACAATCATGTCATCTTACACTCTTTTTTTCACTGCAACACAAACCTGAGTGCACAGTGTAATATAAAAGATGTTCAGTTTTTCAACTTCCTTTAAATTCTCCATCTGATTGTGATATTGTTTATCTCTGCTTTTGGTCAGCATTTGTATTTTTTACGATTCTTTTTACTGTTTCATGAAGCTTATTTTCAATTTTTTGTCTGTTTCTGGGAGAAATGAAATGATTTTCTACAGAAAAACTCTTTTTAAATACGTACTAAACTATGATTTTTAAGTATTCTTCCATCGATTACTTTTCAGGTGATACTATTACTAGCGGATCCAGTAGAGAAAAAGAACTAGAGCTTATACGTATGAAATTGAATCAACAACAGCAGAAAGTCAGTATATCAGTTGTTTTAAATGGAGTTCTTTACCAGAAAGTTGTAGATTGCATTGATTGATTTTTCATAAGTACAGTGAAACTTACATACAATGATACCCTCTGTCCATAGAGACACAGAGGATATCGTTATACAGTCGAATCCTGTTTTAACGAATACCATTAAAGCGAAAATCTTGTTTTAACTAACACTTTTTCTAATCCCCCAGATAAGTTTAAATAAGAACAACGCAAAGACTTGAAATTCCTTTATAACGAAATTTCGTTTTAACGAAGTAATTTCTCCGGTCTATTGGAGTTCGTTATAATGGGACTCGACTGTATAAAAGTATCACTGTACTTACTTTAAGTGCAATAAAATTACATTTTTATCCCAAGAGATTTCCTTATAAAGATAAAGTATTTAAATTAGATAACATCTATAAAGGAAAAATCTATATGTATAAAACTGATTGTCTGTATGTTCCCTACAAAAATCTAAAATTTTATACCAATTTACACCAAATTTTTCGCATATACCAAACAGGACACAATTTGGATGATAAGGCTACTTTAAAAAGTTCATTAGATCTAAGAAAATGACTGTAATGGTTGAAAAACTGTTGGGCAACAATGGTTCATGGGTCTCAACAACGACTTTTGGAATATTTATTTTGATTACCAGGTTTCCAAACAATGCATTTCGGACATGTTCACCCCTTTACAATCATTGCCCCGTATACATGGGGGGGGGGGCAGGCAGCATGAGGTATTTTTGCTAGTCTTTTATAATTATTTTCTTTTATTCTCTTAAAAATCATTACATGGAGGCTTCACTATGTATTTTAGTTTCATGGTGAAACAAACTTTTAGTTTTCAATATATAAAATATAAAAAATTGAACCTTAAAATATTTCAAACATTCTTTTTGGGCCAATGAACATAAAATATGTAGTTAGGTGAAATCAGGGCTATGTAATGCTAGCTGAATTTTGTAATCACTGAAAGTAAACCTGCCCAGTACTTTGACTCTATTTATTGAATTGCTTTTTGTATTTGTATGACAAGTATAAATCATTTAAAAAAAAGATTCAAATGCATATATGATGTTATTTTGATATCTTTGGTATTTACAAACGTTGCCTAGCATCAAATAATTTTCTGCAGCCTAATTTCATTTTTTTTTCAGTTTTTGAAAATATAGTTTTTATAATGTATTTTTATAACATAGCATTGATATCATAGAATAGTAATCTTAAAAGTGTCATACATGTTTCTAAATATGTTATTCATGAGTAAATAATTATATATTTATATATTTTTCATAGGTGACTTTAGAAATGCCCAGCTTGAAAGTAGCCAGTGAATACTATACACCTGCAGATATGGTCAGTATATGTTTCTTTACACCAACATATTTGGTTATTATGTAAATTTTTTTTTTTAACACTTTTACTCAGGTCTTGACAAATCACAGGAACTAGGTCGCCATGGCCATTTGAAAATTAGTGTTTGCACTTGAAAGTTTCTATAAGTAATCACTAAATTGAAGTATATGGACAGCAGAAAATTTTTGGCATTGATGTCAGCATGTCTGCCAACACGGGAAAATTATAAAAATATTTTTGATCTTTAGTTGAAAAATTTGTAGTAGACATTTCAGAAATTCAGTTGTCACCTAAAATTTTTTTTGTTGATTTGTCAAACCCTGCTCTTACTTCTTTTTTAAAATTATTCAACAGAATTTTTGGGTTGTTGGTATGACAGGTTTCTTCTAGAGTATTGATTTTGCTGTAACTAATAAGTGTTACAGTGAAACCTGTACGAAACAGAAAATCAGCAGACTGAAATAATATTCTGTTCTATAAAGATTTCCATTTTATAAAGGTGCAAATTAAAGCACTAATCATTGAACAGACTGTATTTTGATTCGGTTTAAGACAAGTTTCCATCTCATACATTGTCATCTTAGACAGGTTTCACTGTATTTGGCTTTATTATGCACCATATCAAGGCTTTGGACATCCTTCCATTTTCTAAATATTTGTCATTAGTTTGATCTATATATTACTGATGTATAAATTACTTATGTAATGTTAAACATTGAATACTTGTGCATTTTTTTCAACCCTGATGTTTTTCCATTATTTTTGAGCATTTGCTAAGTATCAATTTTATATTCTCTGATAATAAATCATTATTCTAATATGTTATGATGACTAGGGTTTTAGCTTCTTTCCGGTTGTGGAGAGGGGAGTTATATTATAGTTTTCCAAACCTTTTGTTCCAATCATCCCCTTCAAATTTTTTTTCTTATCATTCCCCCTTCCCCTACTCAAATGAACCCATAGGATCCTGTTATACAAAAGGTTCTATCCCCCCAGACCATTTCATCGCCCCTTGGGGCGATATTGCCTACTTTGGGAAACACTGGGTTAGATAATAGATTATGATGCGGAAAACCCAGTTGTCACGAGCTGTAGATGACATTCATATTGTAGGTTTATTATAGGTTTTCTTTTCATCGAACTGAAAAAGTCTTCAGCTTCAGTATTTAACTGCAAGACTTGTGAACAAAAGAACCCATAAAATTTGTGATTGTTTTTTGGGGGGTTTTTTTTTTTGGAAAACCACTCCACATTTTTTTTTTCTCTTCTTAACATGAATATTTGTTAGCCTACAACGGAAGAATTCTTTGAAAGATGCATACATGGCAATGCATGCAAGAGCAAGATACAATTATTTCTGATAAAAAAAGAATCTTAAATTTTCAATCTTGGTATGCAACTTGAAACTAATACAAAGTGTAAAATAAGAGTAAATCAAAATGAAGTGTAAATAAAATTTCATATAGATTTGATAGCAATTCCAGCATTTTTGATAAGATGTGCTCTCAAGAAAAAGTATGTAATTCTGAATTTAAGTATAGAAAGAAGCTAAGTTCGTTATTTAAGGCCATAGCTTTGCAAATTGTTTTTTCTGGTTTTATTTTCTGTTCTGCGAATATGCTACAGGTGATTCCTCCTGACTCCTCAGGTCCAGTTCAAGAAGCCGAAGAAGAAAAAGAAGTTAAGGAAGCTGAGGGCGGATGATCTTATTCCTGATCAAGATGCAAGTTCTGAAAGTAACCTAGGAGCTCGGTGTGTATTGAAAAATTGATTTGTTTCTTCAGATTCACTGAAAAAGAAAATTTCAATATTAGGGTAAACTTGTCTGTGCAGCAAAGCTGTTCAAAATATCACTGAAGTTTTCTTAGAGATATTTTTTATCTCAAAAACATTAACTGCGCAACGATTAAGAACTAAAATTTCAAGAAAGCTTACAGACCTACCAACTCTCCAGATTTAGGCCGGAGACTTCAGATTTTTCACCCTTCCTCCTGCTCTCCGGATTTTGGCAGAAAACTAAATTTTCTGTGAGTTTTCATGTCGTGATGTCAATGACTACCGTCGTCTTTAGGGAAAACACCCACAGAGGGCAGCTTTGGTCATTTCCATCAAGCAGCCATAAAAAAGTCTTGGTGACCACATTTAAGCAACTGGCAAAGATGTAACATTTTCAGAGTTCATTCGCAATCATTTATCAGGGGGGATGACCTTGTTGCAGAAATTCCTGTATAATAATTATTGTATTCAGTTAACAACCATGGGGTAAACACAATAAGTTTTTTCGTCAGCAGTTTTATATTTTGAAGTTTTTCAATTGTTTCCTCTGATTAAAGATGTCATCAGAAAGAAAATATAAAACTGCTTTTAAGAGTTCGTATACCCAAGATTATCAATCACTGATGGCATCCACGGAAGGAAACACTCATCTTTTATGAACAGTATATAGATGTGATTTCTCTGTTCTACATGGAAAGAGACATTGAATTATATACTGCTGTGAGGCAATGCAGAACCTGGCAGGGGGGTTGGAGCTTTTTTTTAATTGATTAAAAAAAATATTTTTGTGAATTTTTTTTTTTGATCGGGTCTATGAGGGAACAACCGCTCTTGGGAGAATCTCTGGATTTCTGGATTCCAAAAGTGTGTTGGCACATCTCAGCTTATTTTTGCAATGCAAAAAAATTACATTAAACTTTATAATGGGTGAAGTTTTGCTATATTTGTTATGTGTTAGCAGTATGGAACATGATTTTTATTTTATTTTTAACAGTTTAAAGAAAAGAAATATACAAGGAACTGATGATCTTTCTCAAAATGATGTTCCAAAGGAAATGGAAATTGATTCCATTGATGGTAATAACGTTTACTACACTATTGTTGCATGCAGTTGGCTTATAACTATTGTTTACTGTACTTAATTTTTATTTAATTTATTCTTCAGTTAAAATTTTTAAATATTCCTTAGCTAAGACTAGCTACATTATCTAACACATAGATAATGTAAAAAAAACCACTCTTTTCAGTGTTACTCTAATCAATCAAGCATTTTTAATGTCCATTTTCTTTCTTGAAAAAAAAAAACAACTGAAATTGAAGTTTCTATAACATAGGAAACACTTTATAATTTACGTGTTTAGTCAGTTGGTACATTTCTATGATGATTCATCACATGTGAGCCTTGCACAATATTTTTGATATAATAATAATGTGAATTTGTGGAAATCAATGCCAAAAAAAGTATTGAGATTGAATAAAATGTAATTTGCTATCCATTATTTTACATCTACAGTTGCACCTACAAATGATGATCTTTCTAATGTTGTTGTGGAAGAGGATCAAGCTGAGAAAGAGCTGTATAGTGCTCTTAACAAGGCCAGAAGGTTAAAGGAACGAAAAGTGGCAGAAGCTCCTGAAAAGGTATTCATATAAAATTTTCCAAAAACTACTTCCTTGATATATGAAACCTTTTCTATGTATTAATGGTTTAGCCCCCAGAGTGTACTCTGTCATTATATGTGAGCATTTTTATACAAGAAAGCCGTATATATGCTAATAAATCCATATCGCCTTCCAACTCTCAAGATTGAAGCAGAAACCTTAAGATTTTATAACCTTCCTCCTGCGTTCCAGAATTATTGGAAATTTCTGATTTTAGCAAAAAATTAATTTTATTTCTCGATTTCAGCAGAAAAATTGTGAGCATTAAATTATATACATTATTTTCAGCATATGCTTTGGGAAAGAATTAATTGGAGTTGCTAGACGATCGCAGATATGAAAAATCGTTTTGCACTTCATTGACGGGAGTTTTACCTCTATTAGGCCTATGGAACCAGTTTCTGTATGAAAAACAGCACGCTTGTGTGCAATTTTCACATCTGGAAATAATTATGTTCATCTGGCATCGCCTAAAAACTAATTTATTTTGTATAATGTTTTGAAAACCAGTTTGTTGGTTCATGTTAATTTCTTGCTCACAAGAGCACTAGATCTCCAGTTTATATGTAGACTCCCCCATCCCTTTCATGTCATCAAAATCGCCTGTGCTGTCTTTAACCATACTTCTAATCTGATTTTTAATAGATTTAACATGGCTTCCTGCAGCCAGTCTGGATTCTGCTTTACACTAGCGACTATGATCACCATAGATCACGATAGCTACAGTGACCTATGTGAGCTCTATGTAGTCACTGTTGCATGCTAACTATGGATATTAAACTAGCGATACAGTTGTATTGAAAATAGAACTTGAAGACTTGCGAACTAGATAGCATAAAAATTGAAAACAAGATACACTCCTCTGTGGTGTCTTCCCATCACTTATAATTGATAATTATATTACTATTAAATGTACACTATTAAAGTCCTAATTAAAAATACACTATTAAAGTACTAATTAAAAATACACTATTAAAGTACTAATTAAAAATACACTATTAAAGTACTAATTAAAAATACACTATTAAAGTACTAATTAAAAATACACTATTAAAGTACTAATTAAAAATACACTATTAAAGTACTAATTAAAAATACACTATTAAAGTACTAATTAAAAATACACTATTAAAGTACTAATTAAAAATACACTATTAAAGTACTAATTAAAATACACTATTAAATGATAATTTTCTCTGTGGCAACATCACAAAAATCCAAAGTCGAGGCCATTTGGCTACAGAGCTATTGTTGTTTACAGTTGCATCTTTTCATATGTCCCTACTCTTGTCCAAATCCTGTTTCATTTTACCTTTGTTAATATTGTAAATAAATAATTATGACATGAATGTTGCTCTCCACTTGTTAATACAAGATATACAGAAGACTGGATGTTGTGAAGATATTTATTATTTGAGATGTTAATTTTTTAAGGAAGGAAAAAACTCATCTCTGCCTCTACCGGGAGTCGAACCCGGGTCCCTCGATTGCCGGACGAGTGCTCTGACCACTAAGCTACAGAGGAAATAGAGATTTTCCTTCGCTAGAGCGTATATATGCCGAACGGAACCGTGCAATGGACGGTGAAACCGATCAGCTAATAGCTCATGGACGATGAGCCACCAGAGGGCTATATATATGACATGAATGTCGCTCTCCACTTGTTAATACAAGATATACAGAAGACTGGATGTTGTGAAGATATTTATTATTTGAGATGTTAATTTTTTAAGGAAGGAAAAAACTCATCTCTGCCTCTACCAGGAGTCGAACCCGGGTCCCTCGATTGCCGGACGAGTGCTCTAGCGAAGGAAAATCTCTATCTTCTCTGTAGCTTAGTGGTCAGAGTACTCGTCCGGCAATCGAGGGACCCGGGTTCAACTCCCGGTAGAGGCAGAGATGAGTTTTTTCCTTCCTTAAAAAATTAACATCTCAAATAATAAATATCTTCACAACATCCAGTCTTCTGTATATCTTGAAATAAATAATTGTTATGTTGCTTAATCTACTGTTTCGAATATTAGTTATACCTTAAATTCAGCTCCATAACTATACCTCTTATTGGAAAGTTGTTGAATTCTGATCTCTGTTCATGTATGATCATATCATCATATGATCTAATTTCTCTCATCATATGATTCAAAAGATATTGTTGGTTTTTCTAGACGAGAGGCAAATGTTTTGTTTTCTGTTGCTCAGAGGCATATGCAGGACCAGCCTGGGAAAAGGGGTACTTTCTTAGTTAGTTTTTTTTTTTCACAAAAATGAATAAAAACATTTTTTGATCGGGTGATCAGAGCGCCCCCCTTTACTGGGAGAACCTAGATTTCTGTATTCTGAAATTTGGCACAGTTTATTTGTGAAAGTTGAAAAAAACCTAATTTTTTTGCCATTGCAATTAATTTCAGGTGGTTGTTGATGTTCTAAAAAAGGCAGAAACTACAGAGGTCCCTGTTAAACCGGCAAAAGCTGGTCCAATTATATTGAACTCAGTTGCTGAATTCTGTCGAACTCTTGGTGACATCCCCACATATGGAATGTCTGGAAATCGGGATGAAGATGCTGATGAGCTTATGGTAAATTTAAGAATTCAGTTTTTTGTTTCTATTTTATTTTCTTGTTATTTTTCGGATGTATTTAAACCTGCAGGTATTTTTGGTACTGTTAATAGTATAATTGCTCTTACCCACGAAAAAAAAGGTCTGTGCAACATAATGCAAATGATTGATAGTTTAACTTAATCGACATAATAAATCTCAATTAAAATTAGCTGAAGTGTTAATGAATAAAACAAATTACTTTACAATTAGCATGTTAAAATGGCGAGGAAACAGTATAACTGAAATTTTTATGATTGATTTGCATAATTTTATTGCATAAAATGCTTGAGAAACAAATCAAAAGAAGTTACGAGTAGCTGTAAATTTGGATGTGTTATTTATACTTATTATTTTATATATTCTGTTCTTGGGGAGGGGTGATCAATCCCCTCCCTTCAGGATTATGTAACTGAGAAATTATGGCATATTGAATAAAACTTGATAGTGCCGAATTTCAAGGCCATTGATAAAATTACCTATTGACAATAAAGCCTGGCCTTTTAGCGGTATAGTCCACTGTTGAATTTCAAATTTAAATTACATATATATGTGTATATATATTGTTTCAATGCTTCTGTATATTGTTAGTAAGTGATTCTGTACAATAAGCGAAAACTATTTGGCAAAGAACCTTGCAATTATTTTAGCACCAGTCCTTGTGTCTAGTAAGGATGGTGCTGAGTTTGAGTATCAAGCTGGTCGTTCTGTACCGTAACAATGTGCAACATACTTTCCATCAGAAAACTTGTGTTGATGACATAGCTCTTTTGATTGAAAGCTGTAAAAAAATGGGGGGGGGGGTTAAATCGCAAAATAAATTAAAAATATTTCAAAAAAATAATTTTATTTCATTAAATCTTTGATTACACAAAGGAAAACTCAGACAAAAAAAATAGGCATCCCGAAAATTTTTTTCAAAACAGTGCATTTAGGGGCCACTAAAATACAGTGAAACCTTGGTACAACGATGGTGGTCAGAAAACCCACTTACAATTAGAGTAGTGAACAATTAGATTGTACTGCTATTGTCAAATAATAAGGAAACCTTCTGCATGCAGGACACACAATACCCAAAAAGTATTGTCAGTAATACCCAAAAGAAGGTTGTTCAAAGAGCCAATTAATACTAACCTGTGGGAGTAGCCAGGGTATAGAGGAAGGATGTGCAGATGCGGTTGAAGAAATTTGATAGCACACCACAACAAGCATTCTGGGGGGGGGGGGGGAAAGCTGGTTACACAGAGAACAAACTTGTTAAAGAAAATAGTTTGAAAAATAATAGGAGGAAACAGCAAAGCTAAAGAAAACATTGCTACAGCTCTCTGAGAAATAGAGGGAGTTATCGTAGTAGAGGATATCATTGTATCGATAGGAGTTTACCATTAGGGTTAAGGTAATTTCAAAGTAGTTATGGAAAACTGTTGTTGTAGAGGAGTTATCTTTGTAGCGAAGTTTCACTTTCACTTATGTCAGCAGATTTTTAGTCATTTTTCCCCCTCGCAATCAGCAAAATTAAGAAAGCTTTGCCCCACTCTTACCATACATTAGGATCAGAGGCATACATATGTGCGGGAGAGGGGAGCATAGAATGCTCGTGTCCCCCCCCCCAAAAAAAACAAAATTTTTAATGTAAAAAAAGTATTTTTGTTAAAAAATTAAAATATTGATGAAGGGAAATACATTTATATATTATTGTAATCACTTTCTCTAAATTTCAGTGCTATTTGAAAGGTTCTCAAAATTTCTTCAAGAAATTCCTTGTGCCCCTTCCAAAGGTCGATCTACCCTGCGTACGCTTCTGATTAGGATTGCCCTCCAAGAATATACACTCAGTCTGACCACCACTGTCTAACACTGCTGTACTTAGCTTTTATGTTTACTGTTTTGTATGCACAGTACCATTTCTCACATGATTACATTATATTTTTAGCTCTTATGTTTTCAGTTTTGAGCATTAATTAATGGAGTGGTATAGATAAGATACCATTAAGAATATTTAATATTTTCATAAAGAGTGGTTAGTGACGTTATCATTCAACCCCTCTTTTCCCCCCACACCCCATCATCAAAAGTCAGAAATCCAAAACCCCTCCCTAGATGCTGATGTGATATTTGAATGGCCCCTTTTTGTGTAAAAAACAGCAGGCCTGGCCACCATATTCATTGTAATGCCATTGTGAAAATGTGGACTGTGTGGTAAATACATTGTAGAATGCAGTTGATAATTTCTTTCTGTGAGGCTCAGGTGTTGATGTATCACCCCTGACGCAAAGCTAGTTGAACTCTTGGTGCAATTTTGCCTTGACATAATATATTTGAAATCATTCCATCTTTTATTGATGATCAGGAATTTGAGAGAGAGCTGATGGAAGAGAGACAGCGACAGGAGATGGAGGCTCAAAATCGTGGTGCCTGGAACGAGGTGAATCTGGACGAGGAGCCCACTGAAATCCAGGTATTTTCCACACATTGGATTACAGTTTTTTTTAATGCTTGACTCAGGATGATTAAATTTTAAAAATATGTATGTATGAATTTTTAATGCTGAGAGTGATAATAAACACATTTAAAATAAAATTTTCAGATTCAATTGAAATTTCTTAGAGCAGCATTTGATGTGATAGGGATGTTTATGAACATCCAAAATATGTGTGTGTAAAAATTTCTTCGAGGTCGCCTCTTTTCTTTTATTGGCTTTTTTTCATAGTTTTTAAAGAATAATAAAAAGATGTCAGTATTTTGCAACAATTAATGTGGTTAGCTTCTAGCCTGTATTGTGCTTTAGCCTCCTTCAGAAAATCATCGGAAATGACACCCTCCCTCTGGCACTCGTTCCGCTGTATCATCGAATAAGACCATCGAAGATTATTACCCCGCCAACATACTGTAATATATTTTCTTTCCCAGCAGAATATTTCTAGCAGTGGCAGCCTCATTTTGTTTGTTTCCACATTGACTCCAATCTTTTTTTTCCCCTTCTGACATATTTTAGCTATGTTTTTTATAGTTGCCCCAAAATTTTTCACGCATTTATGCATGGTAACCTCTTTCTTGGTGGGGGTCAAGCTCATTTTTACCTTCAAAAAACGGCCATAAAAAATAAGTGAGAAAACACTTTAAATGGGAAATATTGATGAGAATTGAAGTCAAAACCCGATTTAATACCACCATTTATTTTGCAGAATTCTGGCAATATAACGAGTTTGGTGTGCCATATCAAATTATGGTTTAGTAGTTGTAAAGACTGGAAAAGAAAATTTTTTTCACTGAAGTTTTCTGGTGCTAAGCAGTTTTGGCATAACATATGGGAGCGCTATAATAGGGTTTGACTGGAGTTGGGACCAGTGTTATCTGAAAATATAATCTTGAAGGGTAATTTCACTCCTGTTCGAAATTTTAAAGGGTAATTTTGCATAAAGAGGGGTATTCATTTTTAATGAGAAGTATAAATCAACAAATCAACTAAAAAATGTACCTGAAATTTTAAGGAGTATTTTCACTCAACAAAATTTGAAGGACTAAAACTGAATTTTGATGCGTGTTGGAGACCACTAGTTGGGACCTCAAAAATAAATTGTAAAAGTGGGGGAAATTATAAATTGGAACATTATAAGTGGGATGGACTGTATGTATAAAGAATACTTAAAATAAAATTTATGAATCAAAATAATAGCCTACTTACATTTTCACAAGGAATAAATTTAGAATTTATGATGGAAACATGATCATTGAAAAAATGATCTTTGACACAGTTTCATTAATAGTATCGTCCTTGGCCTCAGAAATTGAATGTTGCACAATTACTTTAATATCTTTATTGAAACAACCAGTGGCGGCTCGTGGTCGAATGTTCTGGGGGCACCAAAACAAAATTTCATTCTATGATACCAGTAGTTAATTTCCACACAAATATGATTTTTTTAAATTTATTTTTATTCTAATTAGATAATTTATGTATTGAAATTTTGTTTTCAATATGTCTGTCCAAATAAAATTCATGCTCAACCTGGCAGTATGGATGTAAGCAGTCACACAATACAGTATGCCTGACCACAAATTTCTGAAGGGATTTGCTTTCCACAAGATGCTGAATTAATGCAGGTTGTCTCAGTACCAGATTTAAAAACTTGTAGGAAGGGTAGGGCACAACCCAAACGACTTGGGATGACATAGCAATGCGGAATTGGAAATGATACGGTAGCATACACGGAAAACACATCATGTAAATGCATTTAAACAAATAACAGAGGTCAAAGGTGGTGTTCAGAGTGTCATCCATGAGTAGTTATACGGGTCTCGCATCCTGCTGCATGAAATTCTGATCAGCATTCTGGAAAACTCAGGCCATGCCTCGGACTTCCCTGCAATGCATGCAGTCAGTTCATCAGCACTGATATACAAGTCTATTAACACCCTGGATAAAACCTACACTGTGGATATAACATGTTTTTTTTGTTTTAAGACTTGTCCCAGTCACTTCTTTCTGTCTTTACTTCAGTTATAGCATACCTTGCTCAAAACATGCACTGTGGATATAAATTACCAAAACAAAAAATTTACCACACCAGAATTTAATGTTTTAGGGCTGCCAAGTCTTCGCAGGCTGTCTGGTGACTTACTGTCCCCCCCCCCCCCCCAGCGATTTGTATGTAAAAGGGAAAGAGAAGTTTGTGCATGTGTGTGAGCTGTGTAGTGTACGTATGTGTAGAGAAGGATTGAAAAGAGCGCAAAATGAGTGCTCATTCAGAGAAAACACAAAAACAATGCAGTCGAAGAAATTGTAAGTCATAAAAAGGAAAAAAGTAACGAAGAAAAAAAAAGGTGGCATAACCCATGAGTGGGCAAACATTTTTAGGAGCGGGACAAGAAAAAAAGTGGTGGGCTGGACACATCTGGCCATTTATTCATAATTGGAATTTTTATGCTTAGAAATGAAGTGGTGGGATGTGTTGTATACTTTCAAGACTGCCGTAGTTTCATTGCAAATGAGATGCAATGGTTTATCCTTTACAACTGTGAAAAAATAAATATAAGTACAGGATATTTATTGCATATTATGTTAAAATTTTTTGCAAAGTGATCTTTAAAATCAATTTATATTTAAATTCTCACAACTATATTTTCCATTTGTAAAAAGTGGAACAATCCCTTGAATGAATTTTTTAAAAACAGGGAAATTAAAAACTTCTATACTCTTATTTTGAAATCTGTAGCGGGTGAGATAGAACTTCTAAGTGGGCCGTAGTTTGCCTATCACTAGCTTAGCCAAGGAAGAAAAACAAATTTGGTTAGCCAAAGAAAATAGTTTGGATATAACATACCGCAGGAAAAAAAGCTTTGAAAAATATTAGTCTAAAACAGACATATTTGTATATAATATTCATAATATGCGCAGGTGATATCCTAATGTTTTCTCAAAGAAAGGCATGAATTTTTTTCAATAATTAAAAATTTGATCGCCACAATAATTGCAGTTGTTATCTACAGATGATGCTGTAAAAAGAATTATCTATTTTAGTGTCACCTGTCAGCAATGAAGATAACTATTCTTACAACAATTTTTTTTATTATTTAATAAAATCCTGTCTTTCTGTGCAAACTAAATCCTTTATTTTTTGGCCTAATGAATGATAATTTTTTGTTACTTTTTATCACCTTATCAATATTTATTCGAGGAAAATTTTCCTAAAAAATTTCCTTTTTAATTAAATTTTTCACGCACACTTTTGAAAATGTGCTGCCAGATATCGGTGAAAATATGTAGTCAAGTACTCTTAGTAAATTATTAAACAGCACATATAATTTAAAAATATGTTTTTTTTTGTTTGATTAACTCAAAATATCTGCAAATGTCAAGAAAAGTCCTTTGTGGATCAATTTTAGCCAATTTTTCTCACAGATATGGGAAATTTATCGCATCGGGGAAGACATGACAAACTGTGTGGGACTTTTCTTTACATCTCCTGCAACACCCTTACTTACGGAGTGCTCATGAACAAGGCGTTACTTCTCGAGCGCCAAAAATATGAACTGAACTTGTTTAGTAAAATCGCTTGCTACAAGTTCTAAATTATTCTTCTCAAATGGAAACAACATTTTGCTTCTGAATATTTTTTCAATCAAACAGTAATAAAACTCACAGGATATAAATCAGTTTTGAGACAAATTGAATTAATATTCATTAACTTAGGGCATCAAATCAAATGCCTAGAAATTCTCTTGCCTTCGCACCTTTATGGGCTGCCCGTGCAAACAACTGATACCATTCTGATCTGAACAGAATGGCAATCAGAAGATGTTTTTGCCAGTGTTGTGGTGGTGCCGCCATTCTGTCCTTATGGGAACTTCAAATAAAATAAATAAAAAGGGAAAAGTTAGACAAAATATCGTAAGGAAACATTTTATTTTCTGGATATTATGCTGAGGTGAACTCGGAAAGAAAAGTAATCTTGTCTCTGCCGGGACTCGAACCCAGGCCCTCTTGCATACCGGGCAAGCATGCTACCATCTACACCATTAGAGACAGAATCGGCCCCCCCATCCGGGGGCCGATTCCTGAAGTTAAGAGAGACTACTAATGTCTCTACTTCAATGCCTCATGCCACAGTGCATGAAATAAGGAAAGCAGGGTCGTGTCTGGGCAGGGTGGTGTAGATGGTAGCATGCTTGCCGGTATGCAAGAAGGCCTGGGTTCGAGTCCCGGCGGAGACAAAATGACTTTTCTTTCCGAGTTCACCTCAGCATAATATCCAGAAAATAATGTTTCCTTGATATCTTGGGCTGAGAAAAAGCCATCTATCTCTCTAAAAATATCGTAAATTTATTAAATATGTGTAAACAGCCATTACAAAAGGTTCTGTTAACAGGATGGGCCAGTTATAATTTCTTCTCTGGGGATGGTGAGATGAGTAAATGTACGGGAATGAAATGGAGCCCCCCTCCCCCATGCCAGTTAAGGTTGAACACAAACCTTTTTATCATAAAGTTCTGTTTAACAGATTTTTAGCAACAAAGTTTAACATTATTGCCAGGATACAATGACATTCTTTTTTTTTTCATTTTGAAAACTTTTTCTCCAGTCAATCAGCTAACGTGAAATACAGTTATTACAAAAATTTTCTAACACTGTCTTTAGGTTTGCAGGAATGATGTTAAACTATCTCATGCTTTTATAAGAATTATGCTCGTCAGAGTCTTTTCTTGTAGGCTAAACATTTTGTTTTAACTATTTTCAGATTCGAGAGAATGAGCCCATATTAGAAGAGGAGCCAAACATTAGTCTCGGGGTAGCTGGAGCTCTACAACTGGCTCAGAAGAAAGGTGATTTATAAATTTTCTTATTCAGCGCAATTGAAAATCATTGTGATGTTAAGCAGAAAGTGCATGGAAAGAAAACATAAATTTTAAAGCTTGATATAAAATATTCCTATATTGTTAGCAACAATTTAATTAGGTGCACAGTTTGAGGATCTTTTCCTTCAAAGAAATGTTTGTTAGATGACTTGGTACTTATGTATTATATCGTCAACCATTAATCCACAAGTTTGGCAGTATCTGGTGGTTGCTGTTGTGTGGGCATCATGCTGCACTCTCGTGCTGAGGATCTAGGTTCGAACCCTATTGACGGCACAGTGATTGGTGGCGGAAGTTGTTGGCTTTCTGCAGTTTTCCAGCTTCAAGACGCTAATGCAAGATGGTCTCCCATTTGAAAAAGTCTCCCAACAGAGAGTAGACAGACCTACAAAGCGATACTGACATAACATGAAAATTCAGGCATTCCTATCTTTGGTTCAGAAAATAGAAAACAGATGGCAGCATGAACATGAAACAAGCGCAACTCGACAACATAATACATTAGGGCCACACATATACTTGGAACACACATTCCAGCATGTGCCAATTCATTAGAAATTCCATAGAGGAATGTGTACGAGGTACATGTGAAGTTAAGTAGTACAGTCGAATCCCATTATAACAAACTCCACCAGATCGAAAAAAACACTTCGTTATAACAAAATTTCATTATAAAGGAATTCCAGGTTTTTTGTACTGTTCCTATGTGAACTTATCTGGTAGATTAGAAAAGTATGCATTAGTTCATTAAAATGAGATTTTTTTCACTATGACAGTATCCGTTTGAGTGGGATTCGACTGTAGTAGTATCTGGTGGTTGGCTGAAGTTAGTTTTCTGTGGTTTAAAACTTTGAGGCGCAAATGCGAGCCCCTCCCCGTTAAAAGTTTTGCCACAGAGAGCAACAGGCCTACAACGATTCAATTATTCAATCATTACACCTCACTCACTGTTAGAAAAATTGATAGCAGATGGAAGCACTGTAAATAACAAGTATTGCACAGAGACAATCTTCACATTAGGTTCACAACACTTACATGCACATTCCGGCATGTAATAGTTCATTAGAAATTTCTTAGAGGAATATATATGAGGTGTATCTGCACCAACTCGCGAAAATGGTTGTTAGCATGATATGTAAGTACTGGTAGCTAATATTTAGATTGAGTCACATGATTAAGCTTATCGTTCTATCAATTTAGTTTCTCATGCCCTCCTAGAGTAACTTTTTTTTTTTTGACACACAAATTTTATCTTATTTTTTGGTGAATTTTCGTATGAGCATTCACGCAAAACTGCTGGTTATGAATTGATGGTGAATCAATCCATATTCATAAGAGTGAGATGCCTTTTATATTACTATTTAAATAATAGTATTGGTTCTTGTTCTCCATACAACATTTGTAATGAGGTATGTAAGGTTCAGGAGAAAAGAGGTTGGAAAAAGGCCGAGGAGAAACAGGAGTCGCGAGAAAGAAAAAGGAGAACGAGTTGAGACATTCGAAAAAGGGGAGGGGTGTAAAAGTTTTGGACCGAAGTGACCGGACGGTTTCGTGGAGGTGTTGGATAACGAGTTAAATAAAGTGTTGTTTTCTTTTTTTTTGGGAGTCTAGAATCCAGTTATTTCGTCCTGGAATAGTAGTGGAGGTACAGCCGAGGACCTACGACCGATAGGAAATCGGGGGAAACTTTACTGGCGCAGTTGGCAGGATAAGGTCGTAGCTTCAACGACTCAAGATTGCGAGCTGAATTCAAAGAAGAGTGTCCTAGCGACTGTGGAACCACCCGGTTCGTATAGAAAGATAGTAGCAGCGTCAAGCACCCACGCTGTTTTTTTTTTCGTGAAGTCAACCCGACAACCGGTGCTGAGAGGGGCAATCCTGCCCAGGCAAAAAGGAGCAAGTGTTGTACGGCGGTATCGAGACGATAAATAAAGATGGCGTATTTGGCAAAGGGGAACAAGGAGGATCTGGAGACCATGGCCGCCAACTTGGGGTTAGAAGTCCGACCGGAGTTCAACTTAATGCAACTAGTGAGTACCATACAGGAAAGTGAACTGTACAACGAAGCGACGTGCAGAGAGATGCTGAAAACGATCATAGGCAATAGGAAAGAAAGAGAAGAGATGGAGGAGAGGCGTAGAGAGAAAGAGATGGAACATGAACTCGAAAGACTGAGGATCGAGACAGGAGTCAGAAGAGAGGAGAATAATCAAGCTGGGCGCGGCAGAACCCCCAGCCGGGATTTCCAGAACATGATGCAAAAGTTCAGAATGGAAGAAGACATAAGTCTGTACCTGGTGCTGTTCGAGCGGCAAGCTCGTCGCGCAGCCCTGGCACGGGAAGATTGGTTAGCTGAGCTCTTGGGACTTCTTCCCTACGAGATGAACCAATTAATTGCCCGCGAGCCGGAAGAGCAAGTACAGGACTATAATCAAGTTAAGGAATTGTTATTGCGGAGATTCAAACTCACCCCAGAGAAGTTCCGACAGATGTTTTCTTCGCGCCACAAGAATCAAGAGGGCACCTGGAGGGATTTCTACCACGAACTGTGTACCTATTTTGATGGATGGAGGCTTTGGGGGTCACGACGTTTGAGCAACTAAGGAATTTAATCATCACCGATCAAATGAAAAAACGCGTCCCAGCAGATTTTAAAGAACACTATCTGGACGAATGGAGTGATATGGTGTCACCAAGTGAGCTATCGGAGAAACTAGATAGATTCGATGATGTGAAGAGGACTCTGAAGACACCCTTTCCTAGTGACAGGACGAGAACCCCAAGACCGGTTCATCAAAATCCGAGATGGAAAGCCAACGGAAACCAGAGGCTTCAGGGTGAGTCCTGCCCACCTAAGGCGACGATGGGTTCGAATTCCAGAGAGAGAGCTGCAGTCACTTGTTACGCGTGTGGAGCAGAAGGCCATATAGCAAGGTTTTGTCCTGCAAGAGGCCAGCAGGAGCCATTGAGTCGGGCCCAGGTGAACTCTGTCCAGACAGAAGAGGGGGACATGATTGAAGAAACCACAGTTCTAACAGCACATATCACGGCGCCGGCAGCTGGTGTTGGTGCGGACATTGACACACCGCAGACCGTGAGTTTGAAATGTGGTCAGAAGACAATAAGAGGCGTAGTTGATTCTGGGACCCAGATCTCAGTCGTTAGATCTGATTTGGTTGAGATCGACGACAGTGAAGGCGAGGGGAGAATAAGGATCAAGTCCGCATTTGGCGAAAGTGAAATAGCCCCTCTCAAAATATGTATGATGAAGATCAGCGACGGCAAACACGGATACGTGCCAATTACTTGCGCAGTGTCGAGTCGCTTGATAAATGAAATGTTAATATGTCCGACGGCATACGACGCACTCTTGGAAAATGTACCAGTTCCAAGTCCGATCAATGAGCCGAGCCGTAGGGACGGTGTGTGTACTTCATCTGCCGATGGCAAACAGAAGGCCAACAACGGCAATAACAACGATTTTTGCATACCTAACGAAGAACTTGAAGAGAGGATCATATCCCAAGTCGAGAGCTACTTCACCAACTTCAACATCATGAAGAACAACTTTCTGCTGAAACAAATCCAGAGAAACAAGGAGGGCTACATCAGCCTGAGGTTGGTCTCATCTTTCAGGAAGGTCAAGACCCTGACCAAGGACTGGAGGGTCGTCCGGTACTGTCTCAGGAACTCGAACAAATTCCAAGTCAACGGAGGAGGCACTAAAGTGCGCTGTATTGTGTCCGTACCGGCTTGCGAGACCAGATGCGCTAAAATGACCCCGGTCCGCAACATGCCATCCGAGGGAATGACACCCGAGTCAGTGTCGCAGTTTATATCAGAACACGGAGAAGTCGTCGACGTGGCAGTCGTCAATCGAGGATCCAAGATACCATATGTCTGTACGAGGCGCTGTCCCTACGTCAACGGGAACATGGTAAAGAAGACGCTTGCCCTCGTCAAGTGCAAGACCAATCGGGACGCGTCCGCATCCGAGGGCAAGGCCTCGCAGCTCAAGGAGATGAACTCAAAACGATACGACGATGGTCATGCTGTCAACAGGAGGAGATCGGCAACGAACCGGTTCCTGGCTAGGCAGGAAACGTCCAAGCAATCGGACTGGCGATTGTTTTCGTGTCCATTTGCCAAAGGAATCAACAGAGCTACGAACCGGCAGTCGAAGACCGAGAAAACCAGAAGCCAACCGGCTAAATCTTCAATCGTCAACAACGGCGTACCCAGGGATCAGGGCAGGGAAAGGTCATCCTTCTCTTGTGCCGGTGGTGACCACCACCCCATAAACTCTTGGATGAACAACCGTTATTTGCCATTCAAGGGTGGTATGGCCGCCGCCAAAGTAGCTGCTACTGCACGGTACAACACTCGCTTACCGGATAGCATCATGCGTTGGCCTGGGGGACCCGAAGGGGTGATACACAAGATAATGCCGACGCCCTGTCACAGTAGCAGTGAGAAACGGAGTTACGCTCTTGAAGCATCATCATCATTTAAAAATGATGGATGTGCTTTTCGATGATGGGACATGTAAGGTTCAGGAGAAAAGAGGTTGGAAAAAGGCTGAGGAGAAACAGGAGTCGCGAGAAAGAAAAAGGAGAACGAGTTGAGACATTCGAAAAAGGGGAGGGGTGTAAAAGTTTTGGACCGAAGTGACCGGATGGTTTCGTGGAGGTGTTGGATAACGAATTAAATAAAGTGTTGTTTTCTTTTTTTTTGGGAGTCTAGAATCCAGTTATTTCGTCCTGGAATAGTAGTGGAGGTACAGCCGAGGACCTACGACCGATAGGAAATCGGGGTAAACTTTACTAGGTACAACATAATATGTACACAAACAAGATGAGTAGCATAATTTACACATCTATATAAATAGAAATGTAACTTCATGCTAACTATAAAATTTCTATGTGATATCTGTTGTTCAAGAGTAAAATTGCAAATAATATGGGTCCCATGCTATAGTGATCTTTATCTTTTTATATGATACCTAAGACTTCATCTTTTTGAAAATGTCAGGTTACTTGGACAAAGATACAAAGAAGCAGCTTAGTGGACCTCGTGCCAGTAATCTTCAAGCTCAGTCTTATACTATTGAAGAGAAGTTCTAGTAAGTTCATTTTCATGTTCTACACATTTGCTATTGAATAACATTTTCTTACCATGTGTGTAAGTTGGTTAGCTGTTTCTCTTCCCATATCTAATGAAATCATGCACATTATCATTTTGAATTTATTTAAATATTTATAAAAATGATTGCTAAACCTTTGAACGGTGCTATTGCAAAGGTGCTTTGCTGCTATTGAAAGTGCTGCTATTGAACTAATGATTGTTTCAATTCATTATCAACATAAGTGTAAATTATAATTGTCAGTTGTGCTTCAACCTTATTGACATCTGTTAATCTTAAGTTAAAAGAAGTTATTTTTTTACAAAAGTTTGGCTGTGAATAGATATCTATTTAACTCAAATTACAAACAAATTTGATGGACACTTTAACCCAGGTGTCTTCAACGTCTGGAACAAGACAAACTATATATATTGCATTTTAATGAATCCTGTGGGCCGCCAAGCTATACTAAACATCTTATAAAAGAGTTTGATAGGCCCTGGGTTAAAGACCCCTTCACAGGTTTAATGATTTTCACTTATTCACATTAGAAGTAGCCCATCTTTTCCCAACAAGATTTTCTTCTATTTTCGAACATATGCAATTTCCTTTCTTTCCCCTCCTCCCCCCAACCCAGAAGAAAAATACATTAGGCCTAAATTATCTTGGGTTAGATGAAAGAAAGGGGGAAAATATATTTGAAATAATTCTCCCCATTATCAAAATGTGAACTAAAAGGGAATTCACCTTTATGTTGGGCTGACAAGGTGGGAGAGGAATGAAAAAGATGTTTTTGAGATACCATGCTAATTAGTTTTTGTGTAGGCGTTTTATGTTTTGTGGACGTGAAATAAATTAAGTGGATTTCCATTATTTCTTATGAGAAAGTTTTACATACGAAATTTTCATGCTATATAATAATTTTCAGGAATGAATTAATCTTGTAATTTCAGGTACCTCTGTACTTTGTATTCATTATAGAAATTTAAGCTTGTTATGCAAAGTTCTTAAGAGAGCAAATCAATGTCACACAGTTATTTTCATTGTTACATCTTATGTTCAAAAACTAAATTTATGTATATATTGCAGTGAGGATGACAAATTTGGAAAGAGGGACAGATACACAGGCCCAATTCAAGATTTCAGGGAGAAGTCTAGTTACAAGCCTGATGTCAAGCTTGAATATATCGATGACAATGGGCGTTTACTGAATGCCAAGGAAGCTTTCAGATATCTGTCACATAAGTTCCATGGTAAAGGGCCTGGCAAGAATAAAGTAGACAAACGAATGAAAAAAGTGGAACAGGATACGGTCAGTATAATATATTTTTTTATGATTATATGCTTGCATAGTGTCACTTATGGAATCTGCACACTGATAGTTCCTTAAAAGAATTAAAAAATAATCTCTTTCACTTCATTTCCGCATTCCAGCCCTACTTTTATTGAAAAGTTGATTTAAAATTTTTTAAGCATTCATATAATTGATTTATATAATATAATATATTTATCTATTGAATTGTGTCTTCTAGAAATTGAAGCAGATGAGTTCCACGGACACTCCACTGAATACCGTAAAACTGCTTCAGGCCAAGCAAAAGGAAGCCCAGTCCCCTTTCATAGTATTGACTGGTGGCAGTAAGACATTGACGCAGTATGTTCTGATTATATTATTTATCTCATTCCCAACTATGTAGTTTAATAAGACTACTTCATTCCCAAAACTTTGAGTAAAGGAGAAATTTTACAGCTAGAATAGTATTGAAGGTTCTGGGTCAGCATGAAAACTTTGACTAGAGGGAGAGGACAACCCTCCCACCAGGTCCGGTCAATTCAATTTTACTCCTCCAAATTTGATTGGGGAGTGAAAACACTCTTTCAAATTTTATGTAATTTTTTAATAGAATTGTTTCCCAATGAAATATAAAAAAATACCCCTTAGACGTTTAGAGAAGAGTAAAATTACTCTTCAAAACTGTTTTTGGGTAACAACTGCCTCCCACATTCAGCAAAAAAAAAATTGTATTATTGGAATAGGCCAGAGAGGGTAAATTTACGCTCCCCTTAATTATGCATGCCCTCTATGATCTTCCCCCCCCCCCTCAGGAAAAACAAAAATTTCTGTTCCAATTATATAAGCTTGACCTTGTACCACATGATTATTAATTATTATCTATATATATTATTATTAATATCTATTAATTTAATCAGAGTAATGGGTCCAGGAGTTTCACTAATGAATTGCAGTTACAGAGGAGAGTGGCTATGATGTCAAAAATGACTGGTTCCAACAATTCATCCAAGAATAACAAATGCTTAGCACAGGGGTTCTTAACTTGCTTCAGCCATGACCTAAAATCAACAAGATCGGCTTAGTGACCCATGGGACTGTTTGTTCTTCAAAATTAATGTAACCAGTGACATAAAAAGTGCATTTATAAGAAGACTCTAAAGGGATTTGTGTACACACTGCAAATCATGTTTAAGTCGCGACCCATATTGTTCAAGTATCTGTGCCTTTAAATGGTTTTTATAGCCCATTTAGAAAGCCACTATTAATCAAGTTTGCATTCATGATGTATAGCTCAAGAGACCCTGACTCAGTAGATTTCTATTACCCATCTCGGGAGCCCCTGCAAATCAAGTTTGAGTCTGTGAACCATAGCCCAAGAGACTATGGCTGTCAGTGGATTTCTGCTACCCCTGTCGAAATCCTCCTGTGAATCAAGTATGGGTCAGAAACCATATATCAAGAACCCCTGACTGTTAGTGGATTTGAGCGACCCATAGGTTAAGAACCCCTGACTTAGCACATGCGAATCATTTTGAAAAAGACCATGTAAAACTGGTCTTCAACTGATTTTGATAACAAGTACCTGAGTAATGAAATCATTAACTAGCCTACTTTTGCTCATCATTGAATTACATTTTTTTTCTTTTGTATTATTTAGGACGATGATTTCAAAACATCCATAAACATTCTCATTGATGGGCGTAGAGAGGAAGCTGAATAATGAAGCATTCATTCTCTATATTAAATCTGAACTGTTACGCCATTAGTTTGCATTTGTGATGTAATAAAATTCATTTCTAGTAATTATATAATGTCTTATGGTATTTTATTTTATTTTTAATTGTCAAATACCTTCAGGAAATTCCCTGTTAATGGATGAAATTTTGTTGCATGGGCGTCATAATTATGTGTACGGTATGTAAAGTCTATCAAATTGTAGAAAAAAGTTTGGCTATTTGTATTTTCTTTGCTATTTCTCATATTTTCAACTCAAAATTTCTAATGAGGAATCTACAAATTGTGGAAGAATAGATGAACTTTGCCTAATAACACTCAGTAAAATTCACCAACGAAAAAGGCAAATAAAGAGAATTACAAAAACTCCTTATGCATTTCGACATGCTATAGGTGTCGTCTTCAGAGGATAAACTCTCTCGCTGACTGAGGATCCCACTTGGATTAAATACCAAACTTTAACTCTTGGTTGCTCAGTGGAACAAAAAATATACGTCTGCTCAAGTCAAACGTTGTGATCGAAATGAAGCTGAGCACCTGCGTCTAGGTCTTCTCTACCGTCTAATTGGCTGCTTGTGAAATGGAGCTGATTGGTCTATTTGAATTTTCTTACAATTCCTGTTCGTAATGAACTTTAGCTATGGCGTTGCGATCGGAGGTGTTGATTTATTGTCGTTTAACGTTTATTTTTGAAGGCCCGAATATATGTACCTTCATAAAAGTCTAAATCAGTCGTGTACTTTACTGTATGGAAAACTACCACTTCCTCAAATTTGAATCTATGGCTCTTGCCAGCAGTTAACGGCGATGGTCGATGTTTCATATTCTTGATTTTTAACACAACGAGCATGCTCATTTAATCTAGTTTTTATGGGTCTCCTTGTCTGTCCTATATAACCCAGAAGAGAATCACCGAATGGAATGTAATAAATGCCTCATTGTTTATTCTGTGGTATAGCATCTTTGTGGGTTTGAAGCTAAAGTTTTTAGTAGGCACATAGGTGAATAGGTTAAACTTTTTGAGAATTGGTTTTGATCTTGAGTAAGACGGATCGTATGGTACAACTACACTTACTTTAAGTGGTCTCTGTGATATTTTCCTCTTGTAGGTTTAATGAATTTTCTATTCATTTCGTCAAAGATTTTGATGTTGAACCCTCTGTCTTTAGCAATCGCTCTGATAATTTCTAGTTCACTGTCTAGTTTGTTCCAATCTGAGCAGATGTTAAATACTCTTGCTACATAAGTGTGAAATGCAGAGAGTTCCCGTTTCATGGGATGTTTTGATCTAGAATGAGGTAGTGAGACAGAGAAAGGCTTCCGATATACAGAGGTTTGTGGAAATGTGATTTCTGTTTAGTCACTAATACATCCAAGAAAGAAAGTTCATTGTTTCAAAATCAGCTGTGAATGAACCCACAATGGTTCTGGTTGTCCACCTAGAATGATCACATGCTATCCCTCAATATTTATTTATGCAATATTGTTGGCTTTTTCAAAGGCCTATGCAAGAGAATGCAGTAGATTTACACATAAATGTTTAATAATATTTGACAATAAATCAGATTGTAGGGGAGTTAACAATAGTGTAGGAGAGTTTCTTCCATTGAACTCTATGGTATTAGGAAAGAAACTGTATTTTAAACACACTGTGTAGACAAAAATAGGTTTTAATTTTTTGGTTGGTCATGTGTCTATTGGCACATAGAAGGCTTAGTCAGAATACTGGATGTATAGAAATTTAGATGACCACGAGTAGTCCTATAAAGCATGGCTAAGCAAGAGATAATTTGGTGAGTAACGAGGGGATTTATTTTCGATAGATTCAAGTTCGTCAGTATTACTAGAGGAGGGGGGGTCCCAGACTGGAGCCTTGTCAGCCCACCCCTTGTGGGGGCCATGGCTAGATTCCAAACGAATCGTGCGATTCGTATGGCGAAAAGCGACATCTTTGGGAATAACTATTCGTATTCACTTCTTCATTAATTTGATGATACGTCAGCCACACACCATGGCTCCCACAAGGGGTGGGCTGACAAGGCTCCAGCCCTGGGGCCCGGGAGAATTTTAATCATTTTTTTGTTTTTTCACGCTATAAATTCATCATAAAGGGGGCCTCATAAAAGTCTGGCCGGGGTCCCGTAAAAGATCCCTGCCTCAGGATGTGGGGGGCCATGCCACACACACACCCTTGTTTTCTCTGATCACGAACGTACCCGAAAAATTATCAACAAACAGCGACAAAATGATGCTGCCATCTCTTGGGCTTGAAAGAAAGACTCTTTCTTCTTCCGTTTGTTTCTTGTCTAACAGATGGCAGCATCAATATCGAGAGACAATCACAATCTCCCGCATTGTCGAACCACGGTTTTTGTTTTACACGCGTTATGAATCTCTTTCGCGTCGCTAGTTGGCGCCACGGGTGCATCAAAAATCCGGCGGGGGACCGGTTTTAAGGGCCGCTCTGCAATGTGGTGACGCTGCCCGTTTTACGGAGAAACCCATGTTATTTTCCCATAGGAACATCCGATTATTTCCGGTTCACTTCCGGTTGTAATTCTGGTTCGCTTCGATAGGAGGCGCTGCGGGTGCATCAGAGACGACCATCCCCACGCCCCGAGGTCGACACTAAAGCGATTTGAAAATAAAAAATTCATTTTTTTCCGACCCACCCTATTGTGTATGCCTACTATATATACAGGGTGATTATAAAAAAACTATCCCGACATATGGACCCCTAACTATCATACCATTCACAGAAATTGAATGAAATTTTGGCATAAGGTATTTTGATGTATGCGCTCAAGAATGATATGGAAAACAACAGTGTCACTCTAACAGTTACGGTTACAGTGAGAAAATTTCGAAAATATCAAATGGCAACACCAAGTTTTTTGTATTGGTATGTGATCTCCATTGTGAAAAACCCTAAATAGCGTTCGAACGGCAACTGTATCATGAAAATCACCGGCGGTAGATAGGCTAAAAGTGAGGACAACCAATAAGGACAGAGAAGCAGCATAAAATAAAGCATTTTAAATGCCTTTTGACCACATGACCTTGTGGAGGACTAATCAGGCTGGGATCTCGGTGTGACGAATGAAACGAACATTAATGCTCTGGTGCACGGCCTTTTTACTTTTTCCTTGCCTAGCTCCGGGGATTTTCGTGCTACAGGTGCCATTCCAACGCTATTTAGTGTTTTTCAGTATGGAGATCGCATTCTCACTGTAACCGTAACTGTGAGAGTGACACTGTTGTTTTCCATATCATTCTTGAGCGCACACCTCAAAATACCTTATGCCAAAATTTCATTCAGTTTCTGTGAATGGTATGATAGTTAGGGGCCCATATGTCGGGATAGTTTTTTTATAATCACCCTGTATATACAGGATGATATTACTTAATTGCCCTTACCGCATTTTACAGACGAAACGTGGATCTTAGAGGCATACTTGCAGTCACAAAACCAAATAACGTGTAGTAGGGTAGCCATAATACTATTTTCATGTCATAATACTACATAGTAGTCATAGTACTGATTTCTAAGTAAACCCCTATGCGGCGAAATTTGATTAGCTATATTCTCCTACCGGTTGAATTCGTCATTATTTATAACAATTTCTTCTCTTTCACTCAGTACTGACCATTCGTTCTTTTATTTTTCCTCCTTTATGGATAAAATGTTCTTTGGTAGCTTTTGACCTTCGTTCCGCCCACTTGCTAAGCTATGCATTGCCATCTTAACCTACGGGCGAACTCGAGAACCCTGGTCATATTTTGAAATTAATTTTTTTTTTCATATCAGTCGGGTTTTGATGATTTTTAACAATTACTTCTCTACTGTCTTTTCCTTATTTTATTTTCTCTTTCATGGGTGAAATGCTCTTTGGAAGATTCTGACCAGTCAACTTAACTCATTTGTGTCATCGACCCCCTTCGCAGAAACCCCCACTCCCCCACATCCTGCTAAGCATGGTTGTTTTCTCGGCCATGACCTGGAAGCAGTGCCGTCTTAAGGTATGAGCCCACCCGGGAACGGCCCGAGGGCCTCAAGAGAAAAGGGGGGCCTCACAAAAATAGATCTGGTTGAGATTTTCAAGAATTCGACTGGTAGGGCCTCAGAAAAGTCATCTGGCCCGGGGGCCCATGATGCACTTAAGACGGCCCTGCCTGGAAGCCCCAGATGCATGGGAGGGATCTAATGCTGATGAGATCAAAATGTGGAAAAAAATGATGAAATTAAAAAAATAATAATGATTGTAACGGACACCATACGAAATTCTAAATTCGAGAGGTGCTGGTACTCCAGATCTGGTAAGGTTGAGGTCCCAGGAGCACCTCTCTGATCTGGGGGGGGGGGCGCTCATTATTTTTTTTTGTTGCTAAGCTAACACACAGGACTCCATGCTATATTTGTAGCTTCTATTGTAGTTCCTCCCCCGACTGTTCCATTTCCGCTTTAGGGGAACACGGCATTGAACCAAGTAAGTGGCCTCTCAGACTTCCTCGGAATAGGAATTCACTTTTTGAATTACAAGAATTATATGTCACGGGATGTTTTTTACCGAAAGTTTTCATTCAAAGAAACAAAACTTTTATCGATAGAAAACCTCTCAGGAAAAAAGACCCATTTTATTATAGGTGTGTGTGTTGTTGAAATGAATGTCTCATACACATTTCAAAGAAAATTTTATTTCTTTTCAGACGTGGAAATTTTACATGAAAACTTTGAAGAAAGTGCGACCACATATTTTTCTTTTCTCAATGGCACGCATATATTCTTAGCTCTTCATCCTAACCAATGACAAAATCTAATAAATTTTCCCATCTTTTTTAAAAAAAATTCCCATTTCCAACAGTATTAGCACTCAAGCAGAGCACACGTATTTACTAAATTGCAATAATAAGAGCTATAGAATATACGCATTGTCCTAAAATGTACATTTGCATATTTTACATGGTTTGTCTTTTTTTCTCTTTTTTTGGAATTATATAATACGAAACAACAATAGAAGTTTTTTTTTTCCTACCACAACAGAATTCGAGTGAAAATGAGTCCACTTTAAATACGCTGTCTACGTATTGACCATGCACCAAATAATTAAATTATGTTTCAAAAGAATGTGCGAAATGGTTCAAGTTCTTCTCTAGTTTTATATGGTCTTATATCGGAGGAGGAAGTTTTCTGCAATCATCAGTTTTTAGGGTCACACATGGCTATAAACCAACACCACCTATAGAAAGTGGCGTTTTGTATAAACAACATGCATGATCATAGAAATCTTTCTCTTCAATTTAGGACATCCCATTCGTTATTGACTCCGGTTTCTTTCAAAACCGATTTACGATCAGTCTATGGAATGAAATTATAGGTGCGTGAGCATTGTCATTTGTTTGCGCTGTTGCTTGGTCGCATACGGCCCACGATGTGATTTTGTTCGGCCCAGAGCCACCCTTACCATAGCGGGGCCTAGTGCGCGAAAGTAATAGCGGGCCACCTTAACCATGATTTTTTTTCTTCCGTGAGAAAGGGGAATCAAAATTATTCAGAAAATGAAAATCATGAAAATTCAGAATAAATGAAAGAAATAATTCCAGAATTGATGAGAATTCAGAATAAATGAAACATAATTGTAGAACTGATGAAAATTTATGATTTATTAAAAAAAACAATTTCAGAGACACACAGTGGAAATGCAGAATTAATGAAAGAAGTAAATCCAGAATTATTTCTTTTTAGATGAAAATTCAAAAAAAGTCCAGAATTACTGTTTCCAGATGAAAATGCAGATTTACAGAATTGATAAAAATTCAGAATTTATGAAAGGAATTATTGTTATCGTAAATACAGAGGCCTCCCGGAGGAGAGGAGCCCGGTGCTGCCTCACCAGTCGCACATCCATAATGGCGGCCCTCGAAAAGGCGAATCTACTGGGTATTAAATTAAATTTTTTTTATCATTATTTGACATTTGCAGCAAACATTGAACTCAATATATCGGATTTTTATCTCCATTAGTCCGCCTATAATTTCATTCCCATTGATCAGTTACTTCGCCATCGTATGGGGGGCAAAAAAACTGGGGTCATTGACGAATGGGACAACCCGTGAAATAGTGGAGATGAAAACGTTCGATACATTACTCGTGCGTAACAATAAATATCATCAATATATTTCTGCACTCACAATTATTAATTAAAGGAATAAAGTGTTATATATACATTCACACTCTACATAGCATAAAATTCACCGTTGCTAAGTATCACAGGTTGCAAATGAATTACCTTTAAAATCCTTTTCTTCAATACAATTTTAGTTGAAGGAAAATAATGTTTTCACATATACAAGGTGTTTAAAAAAAAAAGAAGTGCCATAACTCAATTCATTTCTCATTGGAAAACAAAAATTTAGGCATGAATATAATAGTTGCACAATATACTGTATATTGTAAAAATTTGAATCGAGAATTTCTTAAGAAATAGCAATTTTATTTTTTTTACCAAAAATTCAGATTAATGTTTATCCAAAAATTTCATATTTACAATGAAAGTTGATCCGAATGGTATTTCAATTATAAATATTTAAAAACAAAAAACATACATATTTTTTTTTTGGTCTCTTTATAATGATTTTGAAAAATTTCAATATTAAATACAAATTACTGAGATCAAATCTGGGAAATTTTCTATACAGTTCACGGAATCGTCATGGAGAGAAAACAAGCTTTCAAGAAGAAAATAAATTATCATAATACATTGCTTCAATGTTAGGTTTTAAATTTAAATTAAATTTCATTTATTATATATATATATATACTGCTACAGTGTATATCATTTATGTGCGTGCCTTGAATCCGTTTGCTTGTTTGTTGAATCATAGTTTCCCAAACTTTTCATTACATCGCCTCCTTCTTCAGAAATGTTTTTTCTCATAGCCCTACGCCCAATTCAAGTGAACCCATAGGATCCTATGTTAAATCCGTATCTTCTATCGTTCCCCCCACCCCCCTGGTCCATTCCATCTCCCACCAGGGGGCGATAGTGCTCACTTTGGGAAACACTGGTTTAAATAATGAAGGTTTATTAAAATCCTATTCCTAGAACACACGGGGGATTGGAGGATCCATCCGTGTTTTCCACCTAAATACCAACTTATGGGAATGAATGAAATCACAGTTGGATACGTAAACCAGTGGAATGATTACCGACAACGAATGCGACGCTAGAAGTTATCACCCTCTGCTATGCAAACGTGCTTAAACGCAACGAAGATTCAATTTCGCATAAAATTTTTCATTTCCTGGACCCAGACGGTTGCGTCCGAGTGGCGCTGTCGTAAGATGATCGCCTACCACCATGAAAGGCTGCCGTCAGTGTCCGCCGGTTCGATTCTGGCGAAGGACATAGATAACATGTTACTTTCCTGCCGAACTTGAGGTGACCACCGATAGATGGCGCCTTCATTTCCGGCCTGACTCGATCGGTAGTATGTTCTGCATGTTCCGCATGACAATATGGCAGGCGTTGATGTGCCGCAAAGTAGCATTAGTAACGAGATGATGGTTGTTTCAGTCGTGGGAAATTCTAAGGAGGGAAGCACAAGTGAAAATCATGTCGAAGGGAAGCTTTGGCAGGTGATAAAAGGTGGCCATAGGGATCGACGATCAAAAACACAGAAATGTAAATTTTAAGTGAATTCTGGGGAGCAAAAGTATGAATAAGTTATAGAACAAAGAAAAACTTGGGGGGGGGGAGGGACTAACGAGTATATTGCTCGAGGGATATGGGGATGCACCTTATTAATAACATGTTTGTACTCTATAAAATAACTTAGAAATCAAAGTGATTAAGTAGAAATGGTCGCATTCCAGGATGTTGAGACCTACTGAAAAGAACTGGGGGGGGGGGGACATGATAAAAATACGTCTTGCGGGGAAGGGGGGGGTGCATGAGTGAAAAACAGTTAAGAAACACTGTCTACCCAAGCCACAAACTATCTTGGCACTGAAGGAGAGACAATCACTACTACTACTACTACTACTACTTCTTAACCATATACGTGCACATGCGCAGTCATCTGTTCAATTTCTAACAAATCGGTACATACAGGAATATGCATGAGTGTTTGTGCGGCTCCTAACGTATTTACGTTGTTAGAGTAGATCTTGTTCCGTATGCTGCTGGAACTGTCACCTGTCTTCTACATTTTGAAGTGAAGATGATTATGTATGCTCGAATTTTAATGTTATGCATCAAGTTGAAGGTAGAAACATTCACTGCAAAACTGAACTTGTTATCTCCAACGCAAAGAGTGGTCAAGCGTATCTGAATGCAAACAGTTATAATTTTCAGCACCTCACACGCATACGTTGTCATCCCATAGACCAGTGTTTCTAAAAGTGTGCATCGCGTCTCTTAAGGGAGTCAGCAACTTGTATGGCGTTGCGGTGAGCTGGAGTATTCATTTGTATGCTTATTTATGATTTGGAGTAGTTCTTTTATGTTTGCACAATGTCTACTAAACTTTTCTGGTTAGCAGCAGATGAACCACGAATACGGCGAGGGAGCCGCGAGTGACAAAAATTTGGGAATCACTGCCACGGACCATATTTTCTCTAGCTTTTTGTTTCATCCCCCCCCCTTCACAATTTATTTATCTTATCGCCCCCTTACTCAAGGTAACCTATACTAAATTTATGGTTCTAATCACCCATCTGGATCATTCCATCTTTTTGGGAAACACTCCACACTCTGGGAAACACTGCCATAGACGAAGTTATAAGTTTACAGATTTGAATTCTAATAGGTCGGTAATTTCGCTATTTATATACGCGAGAGTAACATAGGCTCTTCCCGACGGCCAATAGGTTACGTCAGTACAGGGTGGATAGTAAAGTCTTCATGCATTCACATAAGTGTCGAATGTGCAATAGCAAGGACATCCGAACAGTCGAATCATCCCGTTATAATGAAATCCAAGAGAGACCGGAGAAATCACTTCCTTATAACGAAATTTCGTTATAAAGGAATTCGAGGTTTTTTCATTCTTCCTATCTAAACTTATCTTGGGGATTTGAAAGTGTTACAACGAGATTTTTTCACTATAACGGTATCCGTTAAAACGGGATTTTTTTTTTGACTGTATACATATACATACATATATATATATATAGGTGCGTTGCCATTTCACTGTATTCATCTAGTCCATATCTATACACATTCGAAAGACATACGGACGTATAAGGTCTTCATTATCAAAAACCCTGTGTAAGTTATACTAAATCCAATCACTCTACTATAATTCCACAGCTTTATTTAACATTAGTAATAGTAACTGAATCACTTTTATTAACTATGCAATAATCAATAAAAACTGCGTAAACAACACCGGTTTTTAAGCTCTTTTTTGTCTTTTTTTACTCGTATTTATGAAAACTCATCGTAGAAATAGTAGTTCGAACGTGAGCCTGTGTGATCAGATGTTAACACTATAATAAACATTTCAAACACACTAATCCAATACAACTACAGCACAGCGCAGTTTACCAAGCGTAAAACGTGTTTTCAATGCGCGATCAAACGATTCAACACAGCATTTGCCTTTATATACTCGTATATACAGTGTTTTCATATTTAGTTTACGACACAAATGCGTGTTTCTTCTGGACAAAAAATTATACGTTATGGTCAATTTTCGAAGCTTAACCTATTCGGGAAATGGCTGGTCACTCGTATATAGCTTTGAGCTCTGGTCAAAGCTCGACGTGACTAGTCGTTTCGTGAATTGACTAGACTTAAGATATCGACTATAACATACATACAGGGTGTGCCGTAAATTCGTAAATGGTTTAGAAACTCGTGAAAATTGAATTCATGCAAATCTGAGTCATATAAAATGCAGGGTGTAACGATTAACAGCTCATTTTTTAATTTTCCTGTTACTGGGGTTTACATTCGCTTTTCATAGCGACGTTGACATTGGTGGATCAAACACTATTGGTGATGCTGTTTCAACTCAGACACACAATAGACGACTGCAGCTATATAAACGTTTCGGACTGCAGCGCTCTCTGTCTATAAAAATCTAAACTTTTTTTGCATGAAAAAAATCTCCCTGCGGAGAATGACTTTTTTTACAAACCGCATTCAAATATACCGATTCCTTCAATTTTTATGAATTTCTTTAAACTCTTTATGAATTCATGGGACACCCCGTATGTTACTGTGAATGTGATAAATCTGTCATAATCCCTAATCGTCTCGGTAAGTTTGATAAATATATCACTTTTACCGGCGATTATGCATAATACCCAAGAATCTCGTTGGCAAATTCGATAAATACTAAAAAAATTATCACTTTTACCGGTGATAATACATAATACCCAAGCGTACCTGGTGAATTTGATAAATACTTGAAATTTATCGCTTTTACCAGTGATTATGCATAATACCCTAGTGTAGTTGTGTGTTTGATAAATATGAGAAAAGAAATCTCAAATTAGTCTATAAATATTAAAGTGTTAGTCCCAAATTAGTCGTATAGTACATTTGATAAATATAGTCACAGACCCCGATGTAAGGGGTCCATTCCATTAATTTCATGATTTAAACGATTAGAATCGTGATTCAATGACCAAAAATTCGTTAAATGGGAGGTCTTTATATCGGGGTATGGTAAAAAAATTTTTTAAATGTGAGTTTATTATGTTGGCGTGCGAACGTTAAATATGCTTAATATGTGTTTATTGTATCGGGGTAGATCGTAAAATTTGTTAAATAGAAGTTCGTAATATCGAGGTGCGATTTTAGAATCCGTGAAATGGGAGTTGATTTTAGAAGTTACTTCGGGGGAGGGGGGTGTTCAGAAAAATTCGTCGAATCAGAGGGCATAATATCCGGTTCAGACTCTGTCTCACAAGTAGGGTCACCTAAGTAACCTAAATAATAGGTCTTATGGCGATGGGACCGATTTATCATATTTACCATGCAAAATGGAATTATGCATAATAAGCGGCAAATGAGATGAATTTATCAAGTTCACCAAAGACACTTGGGTATTATGCATAATCGTCGTTAAAAGTGATAACTTTTTTCAAAATTCATCAAATTTACTAACGGTGCTTGAGTTATTATGTATAATCGCTGGTAAGAATATAGTGAAATTCATCAAACTTACCGAAATGGTCGACCGATTATGCATAATAACCGGATTTATCACATTTACCGTAACATGTACATTTACAATTTATAGTATATTTTCGCAGTAGTTCCTCTAAATTTTAGAGAGTGTCCCTCTATAATGCACATATACACACACATATATAAATATGATCATTTTCTTATAGACAACAAAAAGCATATTTTCTTCTGTTGAGAGGGACTGCGAGGAAAAATTGTGAAGTTTGAGTATTTTATACATATTGAGGAGAAAAAAAATATATAATGATATACACGAGAACTAAAAGAATAGTGAAAGGGAAAAAGGGAATTGTGGGAAAAAAATTATATTATGCTAAACATTGATTAGCGATCAGCATCCGCCGCATTTATAAAGGCTTGAAGATGGCTGTTGGTTATACGTTAGCTGGGCTTTATCCCATTGGAGTCTCTCCATTTCGTCGAATTTGCTTGCCTGCAAAATGTTCACAATTGGAGAATGAGCGTTTCCTCTTTCACAATGCGAAATATTGATACTCATTCTCAAATACACTGGACAACAATGAAATTGCGCGTCCGACATGAAAATGTACAATTTCAAATGGTTTTGACCTGCTGAACACGAATATATCATCCTGAAAAAGTTTTAGTGGCTCTTGTTTAGGAGATATACCCTGTTTAAAAAGTGATTTACGAGCGTTAATATTTGGTGGAAAAAGTGGTAAGGACCATAAACAACGTTACCAAGGAAAATGACCAACCTCGATGATGGGTGACTACTGTTGGACAATTGTAAGAGATGCTTCTTATGTCTCACCAAAGCCGTGTCCGGAAAATTCACAGACAACAATTCACCGAATGAAAAATTCATCGACAGCAGTTCGACATAAACGAATGAATGAGCGAGTGAACCACTACACTTACTTTCTAGTTCACTCACTATATCATCCACTCACTACGTCACTCATTCTATCATCCACTCACTACGTCACTCATTCTATCATCCACTCACTACGTCACTCATTCTATCATCAACTTACTAGGTTGCTCGCTCTGTTGTACACTCAATCACCTAGTCATTCACTCTGTTGCTCTCTGACTAGGTCGCTCATTCTATTACTAACGCCCCAAGTCGCTCATTCTATCCCTAACTCACCAAAGTCACTCACTCTGTCACTCACTAACTAGATCACTGTTACTCCCTGACTAGGTCGCTCACTCTTTCACACACACTAAATCACCAGATCACGCACTTACTCACTAGGTCACTCGTTCTGTCACTCGCTCCCTCACTAGATCAGTCAGTCTACCCCTTGGTCAATCACTCTGACACTCACTCACTAACTACTAATGATTCGTGTCGAACTGTTGTCGGTGAATTGTTGACACTATTGTTGAAACAAGCAGTCGGTAAATTTTCTGTCGATGAATTGCTGGTTGGTGAATTTTGCTTGCGGTGAATTTTCCGTAAACCAGCACAAGCGCAATGCAAAAAGAATTACGTATTGGACGTCGATAACCGATAAATGAACTGTTGTGCTATAATACATTTGCGTACCTACGCATTTGTGAAAGTTTTTATGCATATTGATGTTGAGCTTCTATACCAGTATACGAGTATTAGGTGAAGTTCCTATACATATTTGTGTTGCTTTTTTCTGTGCTATTTTGCATTCTATATACTTATGTTGTGTATGTATTGTATTGTGTTATTATAAGTGCATTAGATGTGCGATTCCAGAGGAAAACCGTAGCCAATACAGTTTGTTTATGTTCAGATTCGTGTTCTGCACACCTAATTGCATAGGAATTGGCTCTTTTTGTTCAGGACATAAACTTTGTCAAAGTTTGTATTATTCGGAAACTGTCAGAATTTTTGTTATTCGGAAAGTGTCAGAATTTTTGTTATTCGGAAAGTGTCAAAATTTGTTTCATACGGAAACTCAGAATTTGTTTTTATTCGGAAACATTGTCAAATTTGTTTTGAACGTTGTCAAAATTCATTTTATTCAGAAACTTTGTCAAAATTTATTTTATTCAGAAACTTTGTCAAAATCTGTTTCATTCAGAAACTTTGTCAAAATCTGTTTCATTCGGAAACTTTGTCAAAATCTGTTTCATTCGGAAACTTTGTCAAAATCTGTTTCATTCGGAAACTTTGTCAAAATCTGTTTCATTCGGAAACTTTGTCAAAATCTGTTTCATTCGGAAACTTTGTCAAATTCTTTTTTATTCAATAACTTTGCCAAAATTTAATGTCTTGCGATATCAGCAGATAGATATTGCATGTATAAACAATATTGTGTAGACTTACTCGTCTCTCCCTCTGTTCCCGGATCATTCGAGCTAAAGTTAGAAATATTTCGTTTATGTTGAGATCTTCTTTGCAGCTGCATTCGAAAAACGGTACATCACAGCTTTCGGCGATCTGCAATTTCGGAATACAAAAGTAATGATTTCGTTAGAGTATTTCAGCTAATTTTTCATGATTTCTCAATCCAAAATGCTGAATAGAAAATTTCATTTAAACTGCATATCAACCACTAAAACGACGTAAACGAGTAAATTCGTCTTGATCTGGTCAGAAGTAATACATTCTATAGCTTTTCGTTTGTTTGTTAGTTATCACAGGTGAGGTTGGAAAAGAGATTTTTTTTATTATTCAATTCAGTGATCTTTGTTTTTCTCGAATGAATGGGAAAATATTAGACTGATAAATAGGTTTTATTGTTGGTGAGCAAAAACAAAAGGGATAAAGAACGAGCGGTGGATGCTTGGAGGACATAGGCGGGGATGGCGTCTCCACCATCTCCCGCCTATGTTAATAATATGGTTTTCACTAAACGGGGAGGGGCGATTGGGGTGATCGCCCTCATAAGGTATCCGCTTATGTTTGATGAAGAGGATGGTGTTGATCAGTAAAAGAAGAACAATCAACATCACTAGTCTTTTTTCTCCTCTTTCTTGGATATATAAATATATAAATACGTATATCAGTTTTGAAGATTTATCATTGGAATCTAAGCTTTACATCTTTCCAAATTTGTAGTAAAAAAAAACACTTCTCCAGTGACGACGTTTACCACACATTTCCAATCCGATGCTTGCGAGCATTGTGTGGTGCGCACTGAAACACCCTCGAGAGCTCGATGCTTGCGTCTGATTTAGTGGTCACGAGTGCTTTGATTGACGCATTAACTAAACCATCCCTTTGAAGAATCACATTATGACTGTCTGAGTTAAATCATGCGTCAGAGTTGTCATGTAGAGGCTTTTGTTCTGATGCTGGCCACAATCGGTGCTCACGACTCGAGAAAGGTTGAGAAGCCCTGTATATTATAACAAATTGCAAATTTCTTCCATTTCGGCAACAAGCAGTTTCCAATTTAAACATACTAGCTGCAGTACAATGGTTTTTATGGTTTTAATATTTATAGTTATTTTTTACATGAAGGTGCAACTAAGTTCATCACGGTAGGGATAAAACTGTAGCAAATGCTTTGAAAGGTAGGCGGATCAAATATAAACCGGTAGGTAGGGATTAAAAACTGCCAATTAGTTGGGAAAAATGCATGATGCCAAATCTGAAAATTATGTAGCAAATAATATTTTTTTTTTGCATCTTTTTATTTCTTTGAAAAATTACTATAAAATGATTCCAGTTTATACTTGGTTTTCCCTCGTGTTTGTCATTTTGATGGACAACCTTTTAACTTGACTCAAGATCAACAATTGCACTGATTGGTCTTTTTGACTGTGTTTCACAATCAATGATTCTTGCATTAGTTACTCCTCATTTCATTAATATGTCTAATTTATCGCAATTTCTTCCACTGTGGCGCCTGAAGATTGAACCTAAAAAGGAACCGCTGTCTTCAAATATAGCAATATTTTCTTATTAAAGCCTTTTTTGGAAAGACTTGACTAACTAAATAAATTTTTCTGAAAGCAAACACGAAAATATTTAACAAAAAAACTCCAAGAAAATAAATTCTCACTTTTTTGCCCTGTTCATAATCAACGACCCTCGAGTTCGTGCTGTCGCATTTGTTCCCCGCTAATAACTTCACGACATCAGGTGAGGCATTCTTTTGAGCAAAAAAATAAAAATGCATGTAGTAAAATAAAAATAAATGTAATGTTAAAAGTTTAATAAAGGCTAAAAAATTTTTTTATTATAGACAATATAATGTCGTGTTTCTGATTTCATGTTCCATTGCTTCAAGTGAAAGCTTTCATTGCTTTCAGAAAAGCATTATTTCAATATAAAAGGGGAAAAGATTTATACATAAACATGCATTGTCTTTTTCCAAATCGATTCTGCCTACCAGAGGGGCACAACCTGCAGCCCATGGGTCAAATATAGCCCCCCAAAGGGTTTCATCCGGCCCGCGAAAGGTTTTCTGCGAAAAAACTATCATTCAATACATACAACATTATATATAGTAAGATTTTAGTTTTAATTTTATATCTTAGGATAACATTACTTTCTTCACAAAATACATGAAATCGGGATCCATTATTGCCAGTTATCACCACAATAATTGTCAAAGGTAAGTAAAATTGTTAAAAGCTAGTAAAGTTGCCAGCTATAGCCAAAAAAAAAAAATTGTGAAAGGTAAGTAAAGCTGTCGACTATCGCTAAGATTGCTGAAAAATTGCAATTGGCGGTAAATGGAGAGCTAATGCAAATCGCGTGAAAAATATTTGAGATGAATACGTTCATATTGTTGCAATTTTATTATGGTAATTGGAGCCAAGATTATCACAATATAATTAGTAAATTTATGAAAACAAGATGGTCGTTCTATATACACCCGTTTTTGGCCGCGAGCAACACAAATACATGATATTGCGCATACCCTGCCCGCGAACTACAAAAGTTGTGCACTCCATACTGTATACAGATCTAAGCGAGACTTTTCTGGCGCGTTAAGATATCATATAAGGCAACCTCATCATATAGCGCATAAAAATGCATTAAATAAAAATATAATTATAAAATACAGTATGTATTTAATAATATCAAGAAGTTTTTATATAGCTCCGTCATAGTTTGATTATTTTTTATAGTTGCTTTTATTTTTTCTAATTTTAAAAGCAGAGAACGTTAAATAAACGTATATAAGTATGCTTCACTTATTGTTTTGTTATATATAAATTTAAATATTTAGATGGAGACATTCAAAGCGAATAAATTATTTTTGTGCAGTTGAAAAGGAGGAGAGAAATAATAATGACGAAAATTGGAATGGGATTTTTGTATACCTCTTCTACGTTTCTGAACCAGTATGATAAATGGTTGAACGAATCCATATTCGTGACATCGTACATTAACAAAATTCCCTGGAAATTAAGAATAAGACAATCGTTATAAGTTCCAAGTACTAAATAATTCACATGTGCAGTTTTAAGAGTCGTTAAAAATTTAGTACTACTACTATTATGAGTTATAAATTTCATTAAAAAAAAAAAAGAAATTTATGCTTCAGTGGAGGCATTCAGTTAAGAAAAGTTTAGAAAAAAAATTCAAATGGGCCTTACATAGTTTGGGCAAAAATTAAATTTTGAAGAGATTGCTAATGTGCTTGCCACATTACTATAATGTGCAATAAACACAAAAATATTGCACTATATAACTACACATACTCCTCGTAAACATTCTTCTGAGAAGAGCGCAATATATATATATACTGAACAGATTTTCAAATTCTTTCTTCATTAATACAAATGCCGAGTAACTTATTCTAAGCCTAAGAAATAATCTCCAGGAGCTCCCAAAGTTGGGATACTTCACCACGCGCACACGCATGCGCACGCACGCACGCGCGCACACAATAAAACTAAAAGATTATTTCACTGCATAGTGAGCATTATGCTGTGAAGCACACACAAAAAAAGGAACTCATGATTCCCATACGTATTAATGTAATTCATGAGCATAAATCTTCGAGGATGTTAATAAACTTTCATCTCTTACGGTGTAGGACCTACACCTACGAAAGCCACCACCTTGTCTGATTATTTACGAATTCAAGAAATCTCGCTCTTGTACTATAAGCACTATATTCACCTCTCACCAAAACGTTTCAACAGCTATAGCAACAATGAAATTGTTATGTGATATTATTACAAAAGAAAAATACCTAATCCAACTAAGAAAAGCAACTCAGATACACATTGTTCATAATACAATCGAAAGAGAAAATTTCATATATAGTATAGTTCTTAGAATAGTTGTATGTTCATTAATCCATCATCAAAACAAAAAAATTATTTCTTAATTATCTATAAATCAACACGTTATTCTACGAATATTTCTTTTCGAAAAACTGAAAGTTTGTTTCACTACATAATTGATGTTTATGCGAAAAAGCTCAAACTCAGTAAATCCTGACCCCCCCCCCTCCCCGTGTATGAAAACTTTAAGCGGTTTTTAAAAAATTTCCCTTATCCGTATTATAATTGTCATAGTGGCAATCACTTAACTCCCTGTAAAATGCCACCTTTTCTCAAAAAAAATTTTTTTTTTTTAATTTTGTGCAGCTGATAAGTGCTTCCCCCTCCCCCAACACCGAGAATTTTTTATAAAAAAAATACAAGGAAGACAGTATCCCAAAAGAAAAAAAGAAAAAAACGTCTCGCTCCTTCTTTTGTAAAACTTTGAACAAAAGCTGACTCCATCCACCAACAGTTGATCTGATAAGTTGGGGAAGGGGCGAATGGAGACCATGTTATCAGGAGAAGAAAACTTACAACGGTATCTGGGCTCGGCATTGCCGAAATAAGAGGGTTTCAAAGAAGCGAGATGTCTAAGAATTTCAGAAATACAAAGCACTAAGTTAGGCGAGATATCTGGTCGTTGCCGTTGTAAGGGTTGATGTCATTCATAAGCATAAATTTTCAAGAGCGCTAACCTTTTATCTTCTACAGCAGTGTTTCGCAAAGTGTGCGTCGTGGCTCCTAGAAGCGTCGCTCGTCAGGGGCGTCACGGTGAGTTGGAGATATTCATTTCTGCTCCTATTTATACTTTGAAGTGAAAATATCAAACTAAAATACTCTGGGGAGCCGCAACAATCCATAAATTGGACAAGGGAGCTGCGGATGGGAAAAGTTTGAGAACCACTGTTCTGCAGCTACACTGATCCTACACTTGCAAAAACTACCACCTTGCCTAATTAATTTTTTGCGAATTCTAGAAATTTTCCTCGTGTACTATAATAAGAAATTAAATTCACCTCACATCAAAAAGTTTTAACAACTATGACCAACAATAAAATTGTTATGTTATATTATTACAAAAGCGAGCTAGTTTAACTAAAAAAGAACAACTCAGATACACCGTTGTTCATAGCGTTATCGAAAAAAAAAATTCACATAAAACTGGGTAGTTCTTAGAATGATTTTAAATGTTCATCAAACCGTTCTTAAAACAAAAAACAACAATCTAACATATTCGTACACACGCGCTATTCTACGAATATATTTTTCAAGAAACCTAAAAGTTTGCTTCTCCGCATAGTAATTCTATATTCTGCAAAGCTCAAACACAGGCGCTCATGACTCCCATGTGTATTAATGTAATTCATGAGCATAAATTTTCGAGGGCGTTAACCTTTTATCTCCTACACCTACTAAACCTTTAAAAAAAATCTACCTTGTCTAATTAATTATTTACGAATTCTAGGAATCTTGCTCGTGTACTTACCATAGCTCCTCTATAATAAGCTGTTGTTAATGTTCGGAAACGTTCTTGCCCTGCCGTATCCCTAAAAAAAATCAATTCAAAAAGCATGCTATTTTCAGATTTTTCACAGACACGAGGAAAACTATTGGGCAAATAAATTTCTACAATATTTGAAACTATATATTTATCAAATTGATGAATTTTTATTTTCAGTTACCGGTACACACATACATGTGGGGTTTTCTTTGAAACTTACCATATTTGTAATTTTATAGGCATCCCGTCTAAGTTCACAATCTTCTGTTTGAAATCAATGCCTATAGAGAGAAAAAATATTTAAAAAAAAGTTCAGTATAAATTTCTAAATTCAACTTTTTGTTTGATTTTTTTAGGCTTGTATGTAATTTATGATTTATTTTCAATCGGATATTCAAATGAAACTCATTTGGATGTCTTGGGTTGCAAATTTTCGTTGCAACATAAGATTTGGCAGAGTTTGGAAACTGTGTTTTTATTATCAACGTTTCCAACAGTGGTTTGATGAACAATATTTTCACCTCTTATTTGTCAAAAATCTTTTTAACTATAATTAATAGGAAATTTAATCTATCAAAAAAAATTTTAATTGTACTATATCAAAAGTGTTTATAACAGTACTTTATTGACACACACAGTACTTTATTGACACATACAGTACTTTATTGACACATACAGTACTTTATTGACACACACAGTACTTTATTGACACATGCAGTATTTTATCAAAATTCTTTTATGACTGTATTCTGGTCACCAATTTTTATGAAACTACTCTTGCCTACAATATTTTTTTAACTGTATTTGAATCAGCAATGTTTCAAAACTGCATTTTTGACACACAATGGTTTTATCAACAATGTTTTTATGCGCCTGCACCTGTTGTTTGAAAAAAAAAGTTTTTCTACACCTGTACTTTGATCAATAATGTTTTGAAACAGTACTTTCGTCAACAATGTTGCTTTGGTCAATAATGTTTTGAAACAGTACTTTCGTCAACAATGTTGCTTTGGTCAATAATGTTTTGAAACAGTACTTTCGTCAACAATGTTGCTTTGGTCAATAATGTTTTGAAACAGTACTTTCGTCAACAATGTTGCTTTGGTCAATAATGTTTTGAAAGAGTTGTTTTAGACAACAATGTTTTCTAAGTGTTGCTTTAGACAACAATGTTTTCTAAGTGTTGCTTTAGACAACAATGTTTTCTAAGTGTTGCTTTAGACAACAATGTTTTCTAAGTGTTGCTTTAGACAACAATGTTTTCTAAGTGTTGCTTTAGACAACAATGTTTTCTAAGTGTTGCTTTAGACAACAATGTTTTCTAAGTGTTGCTTTAGACAACAATGTTTTCTAAGTGTTGCTTTAAACAACAATGTTTTCTAAGTGTTGCTTTAAACAACAATATTTTTGATGATTTGCTCTGATCAACTAGGTTTTGAAAGAGTGTTTTAAAACAGTGTTTTGGAAGAGTGCTTTTTTTAAAACAATGTTTAGAAAGAGATGATTTGGTGAACAATGTTTTGGAAGAGATGCTTTGGTCAACGATGTTTTGGAAGAGTGTTTTTAAACAATGTTTTGGAAGAGTGTTTTTAAACAATGTTTTGGAAGAGTGTTTTTAAACAATGTTTTGGAAGAGTGTTTTTAAACAATGTTTTGGAAGAGTGTTTTTAAACAATGTTTTGGAAGAGTGTTTTTAAACAATGTTTTGGAAGAGTGTTTTTAAACAATGTTTTGGAAGAGTGTTTTTAAACAATGTTTTGGACGAATGCTTTGGTCAACAATGTTTTGGACGAATGCTTTGGTCAACAATATTTTAGAAAAGTGTTTTGTCAACAATATTTTAGAAAAGTGTTTTGTCAACAATATTTTAGAAAAGTGTTTTGTCAACAATATTTTAGAAAAGTGTTTTGTCAACAATATTTTTGGAAAATTGCTTTGATCAACAATGTTTTGGAAGAATCATTTCTTTTGGAGAACAATGTTTTGGAAGAATCATTTCTTTTGGAGAACAATGTTTTGGAAGAATAATTTCTTTTGGAGAACAATGTTTTGGAAGAATAATTTCTTTTGGAGAACAATGTTTTGGAAGAATGTTTATAAACAATGTTTTGGGAGAGTGTTTATAAACAATGTTTTGGGAGAGTGTTTGTAAACAATGTTTTGGGAGAGTGTTTGTAAACAATGTTTTGGTCAACAATGTTTTGGGAGAGTGCTTTGGTCAACAATAGTTTAGAAAAGTGTTTTGTCAACAATTTTTTGGAAGAACCATTTCTTTTGGCGAACAATTTTTTGGAAGAGCAGCTTTGGTCAACTATGTTTCGGTCAACAATGTTTTGGAAGAGTTGCTCTGGTCAACTATTTTTTGGAAGAGTGCTTTTTTTCAACAATGTTTTGGGAAAATGTTTTTGAAAAGTTGCTTTGGCGAACAATGTTTTGAAGAGTGCTTTGGTGAACAATGTGTGTGTTTTGAACAATTTTTTGGAAGAATCTTTTCCTTAGGTAAACAATGTTTTGAAAAAACAATTTTCCTATCCATCAACAATTCTTTGAAGAATGTTTTCCATTGTCAAATTTTTGGTCAAATTTTTACTAATAGGCTATTGTAATGAACATGTTTTTAAAAGTCGGGTCACCACGTTTTGCCAATACTTTCGTTAAAAATATTTTTAACGGTACTGCTATTCAATCAACAATAATTCTGTTGACTCTTTCTATTGACAGAAATTCCCTTAAAAATATATCTTTTGTGGACAGTAAACTCAAATAGCAGAGTTCATTGCGGTGAATTGCTACAACACCTACAAACAATACTTTGAAATAATCTCAACAATCCCAGTTTCTACATACACTTACAACGCAATAAAAGTCAGTATCCCAAACAATTTTTAAATTAATCGAATTTTTTTCCAATTATATATAAGCACATACATTTTAAATTAAAAATTTATCAGCTAACTAATACAAAATTTATAACTTCAAACAAAATCATCATAAACAATAGATTTTTTTTCGTTCATAAAATCAATAAATCGAACAAAATATCAATAAGGAAAAAAAACACACAACACAACACACAGTGTTTTTTTTTTTAACATATACCAAAACACTATTTTCAAGGTTATTCACATGGGAAGAAAATCCCATGTGTCATCACCCAATAGCGCAATGCACTTTTTCCCCTCGCGTGACTTCCAACACACGGAAGTATAATAGGTATTTTTACCCACTTCACTTGCGGCGACGACAACAACTTATGGATTATTATCATCATTACTACTACTACTACTACTGCCAATTTTTTTTTTTCATCCTTTGGTAACGATTAAGCTGAGCCTAAATATCCCGTGGAAGACATCTTTCTCTACCGAAACTAACGATTTCTTCAATATACGTATATATATATACGTAATATCTTTCCCCACTTGAGATGGGAAAAAAAGGAAGACTCCAAAAAAGATCGATTTCAGTATTTACAACCCCGAGACGCATTTTGACTCATTCTATTATTTTCCTTTTTTGGTTTCCCGCCCAACAATCTCTTTTGGTTGGTTGGTTGGTTGGTGGTGGTGGTGGTGCCCTTGGGCAGTTTCAGCGCCGTCGACGTCGTCCGTCGGATGTATGTATATGTCTATGTCTAGTGGATATTCCAAATGAGTCACAGTCGGGCGACAGATGGTCGCTCGCTAGCTCCTCGCCAAAATCGAAATTCCAAGATCCATTTTTCTTCTTTGGGTGTGGTTTTTATTTTGTATTTTATTTCCCTTCGTGATAGGATTTTTTTTTTCTTTTTGCTTCACCTTTTTTTAAGAGATGATTTACATTATTTTTGTTCCTGAAATGGTTATAAACTATCTTGTACAGTTTTGATCGATTGGTAATTATTAGATATAGTATATACTGTTCTTTTTGGCTCATCCGGTGGTTGTTAACCTGTGGAATGTCATTAAACTTCGGCACCCTTTAACTGACTTTACGTGTTCGTTTATATATATATTTTTTCTGGTGAGTACGAAACGGGGGGATGTCAGAAATAACTTTTGAGAAATGTTCTCTAATTTGTTTGGTTTCGGTGATCGATATTGTGATTATTGTCTAATATAAAGGGTGTCCACTCTTATCGTTATTGAATTGGTAATTGCTAAACCATTAGTCTTAAAGTTTCAAAATGTGCTTTAAATATTGACGATCATCATCCTAAAAGCTGTCTAGGGTATCCGACTACGTTAAAAATGACTAGGCTTGTGATTCCAAAACGGACTTCTTTTTGTTTATATGACACTTAGAGTCGAAATTACATACACTTTAGTGTTGCGTTTTTTACATACAAGTAATTCGTGAATAAAAACTCAGACTATTTTTACGAAGAATGAAATTTTTGACATTTTACTTAAGTTTGAAACATGATTTATAGAATTCTATTCGTTGTATCATTATGAAATTTTAATATGATATTTTTATATATATTATTGAGGATAATAAACGCAAATCTAAGGTCTATCACATATATTTGTCTAATTATAGAGCTTTATATATGATATGTCAAGTTAAAGTGTAAAAAATTCACACGTAAATTAACAGATTCGAGTGTAGCTTATGAGGATATCATACAATTCTTTAAATTTTAGTTCGTAACCTGCATCATTACTATTTAAGAGTGTACTGTGAAAATAATACAACATTCCATTCCGAGAATGTTTTGCTATTGTGTTTCGAATATTACATGTATTTTGCTTAAAATTTGACATAAAAATGGCTTTTCATAGAAAATGACATACGTAATCCAATATTTGTTATTGTTTTCACCATTTTTGGACACTTTCTATCTAGAAATGTTATTAAAGTTCACTCCAGTACCATTTTATAGAAAAGTGCTATTGAACACAGTCGGATACCTTTAAAGTTAAAAAAAAATCATTTCTAAAAAACTTATCTGCGAAAATCATGAAATTCTGCGGATTATAAAGTACGTTAACTATAGCTCAGAGCCAGAGTTCTCAAACTTTTTCCACCCGTGACAGCCCCTTACCGTAATCAACGCTTACCCTCGGCTCCCCCCAGAGCAGTTCAACAAAGAATCTCTTCGAAAAAATTTTGTCTGAGGCGCTGACTCACGGCGCCTCTTACAATATTGGTGGCACACCAGGGCGCCACTACGCACATTTTAAGAACTCCTAGCTTAGAGTAGTCATAGGCAAAGTACGGCACGATGAGAGGTTGTAACTGGCCTTCCCCAGATTTCAAAATAATAGAGTTTTTTTTTTTCTCACGGTTTTAAAAAAAGTTAGTTAAAAGTTAAAATTTAATAAGTCATTTTTAAAGGGGTGTTTCAATTTTTTGCTTGCGGAAAATATGGCATTGAGAATTTAAATAGAAATTAGTTTGAAAACTTTTGCATGCGTAAAAAATGGACACATAAGCAACAAATATGCTTAAAGTTTTTAAAAAGATATACCTGTTTATTTTTTTCCCAATTGTAAAGGATGTAAACCATTATCTCTCATTTGCAATGAGCCCGCGCGCGTGGCTGTCTTTTCTCTAAGTTTTCTCTAAGACAATTTGGTTTAAGGATCAGCTAATTCGATAACAGTAATACTAATTTATACCTTTGTATTCCGAGAGGGATATTTATTGTTTATCGTGTTTTGTAGAAGGGCGAATATATGTTTAGTTCCGATAGAGATTTATCAACTTCACTAATTTATTTTCCAAAGTAAATGCAAGAACTGTATATTGTTTCTGGAAGTATCCGTATTTTTTGAAAGGAAATTTAAATAATCGAAGGTTTTGACAATTGGCTTATGCGAAGGTGAATTCAGGAAAGAAAATTCAACTGCCTTTGCGGGGAATCGAACCCACGTGCTCTCATATACCGGGATGAGTGAGCTAGACCACTACGTTACGAAGGTAACGAACGTCTTTCCTTAGAGCTTGTATGCGCTGTACGGGACCGTACTTGGTCAGGACCACTGCCACACGTGGTGTCAGTAATTGCGTTGTTAGTGGAGTTAGGTCTGACTGTCCATGTACGGTCCGGTTCAGCGCACAAGAGCTCTAAGAAGAGAGTTTCGGTGCCTTTGTAGCTTAGTGGTCTTGCCGCTCACCCGAAATGTGAGAGGGTTCGATTCCCCGCAGAGGAAGTTGAAGTTTCTTTAATGAATTCGTCTTCGCATCAGTCAGTTGTTGAAACCTTCGCATGAATAGCGAAGAGTGTGAACATGATCTTCAAAAAATTCATGTGTTACCAGAGGTACGTAGGTAACTCTGAGAGAGAGAGAGAAAGTTTCAGCGCGTAAGGAAACTGAAATGCCCCAGAGACTTATCATCACACACGCACGCACGCACACACACGCACACAAACACACACACACAATGAATATCATTCATCTATCTCACATGAGTATTAAATTTAAAAGTTGGCAACTGAAAGTCGTTTTCTTTTTCAAGAAAAAATTTTCTCGACTACTATGTCTGCAGATTTTTTTGCCGTCACAATGGAACTCTTTCACATTAAAATTTTCTAGGTAAGATGTTTTGTGATTTTAAATTTGGTTCGATGCCATTTAAATGTCTTGATCATGTCCTTCGGACAGAAGCCATGGTGAGAATGGGTCACCAGACATCTTACTCATACACAGAAATGAAGAGAGCGAAGAGAAATAGGCTGTCATCTTCGCGTATATTCCATTGGAAAGCTTTGAATAACATTCCCTATACTCCCCTTATTTTTCTCAGGAAGACCACGAGCCGACACGCGCCTCATTCTTTGATGGATCATCGAAAACAAGGGAAAGAATAAACTGGTTCACATTTGTTGTCGTAAAACTTGAGAATTTCGTTTCAAAACTCGTCTGGGGCATAATCAAAGATGATGGAGAGAACTTTTATCTATCAATAAGATTCTCTTAAAAAACTTCAGTACTAAGTATGGTTCTTTGCAAACAAATATAAATACAAAGGCCACATCAGGTGAACTGTCCAACGAGGTGGCTGAAAAAAAAAAAAAGAATGCGCTCAAAAACATGGATGTCGAATAAAATGTAAAACTCCACGAACTCCTCTGTTGAGGATGTCAACTACACTTACGGACAAAATGTCTGGAAAAGGGTTTGTTTATGTGTTTGAATGACAGAGCCCCTAAGTGTTTGTTTTTTGCAAGCTTAATTATGTAAAAGCGAAGCCAATATATTCAAGGGATCTTATACCTTTAACATGATGAAAAACTATGCTTTAGTAGAAATATCATTAAAAATACTATTTAACCATCGGTATATTAAAAATTATCTATACATATTTTTGGTTGTATATGCTATAAAGTTTTACATACCTTTAATAGTTCATTTTTACATATTTTCAGTAAAATGTATTAAAAAATAGCACAATAAAATAGCATAACACCATTAATTGAATAAAATATTTATTAAAAATAAAGGAAACTGCTCAGTTCATGAAACGAAGCAAAAGACTTTATTGACTCAATCTTATTTAAATTTAAATTTCAAAATTCGAAAAATGCTAATATTAGTTCCAATACCAGTTTCATGTTCGCGAAAAATCAGGAGTGGAAGTTACCGGATCATTTGGATAGGTTCTGCACAATGCAAATAACAACCAAAGATGTAGTAATGAAACATTATGCACCAAAACTTCCAAGAGGTAAACAGATAAAAATCTTTTTCTGAGTCCCCTAAGACCAAAAGGCCACTTGAAGTTACGGTGCATACGATAATGAATCAAATTTACTGTATTTATTTGATGGCTATCAATTGCCATGTCAGTTTCTTCGTTGTTGCAACTAGTTTTTGCATAAAACGTAAACGGTCACGAAAACTACTTCATTTATAAATTAGTGATTTTTCTTTTTTTTTTTTAACACATTGTACACAGATCTTCAAGTTGATTTAGAGAATAAATGATATGATTTTCGAGTTTCAACTGTCTTTGCTTTTTGTTTATAGCTTCTGCAAGTACTGGAATAGCGCACCAAAATTGCTTTCTTAGGCCGTGCACATAGTGCGGCGACCAAGAGGTACGGGAGTGTGGAATAGAGACTAGTGACGCAACCAATTGTATTGTTTTGTTCTATACCGCACATATCGGAGGAGCGAGTCGAAAGAGGTCACTAAACGAGGTGCGCGTTTTGAAGAAACCTGTTTGTTTTCACGTCGACCTGCTGATTTTCGCTATTTACTGATTGGTCCCGTTTTTTTTTCTTTTTCAGCAGAGGGATCATCATCATCATCACACCCTTACATTTCAGAACCCCCTTCCGGTCATTTTCTCTATCCTTCTCCTCTTTTACTATGAGCGGACATCTCTTGCTTTCCACCCCCATGCATTTCATTTTTTTCTTCCCAGTCGCAATAATTCTTGTAACCCATACCTCTTTGCTTCATTATCAGCGTAGCCTTATGAGAGTCGTTCAAGTGAAACAGACTGGTGTCTGAAAAATTACAGATACTGTATTGGGAAATGAGTAATCGAAAAGCATGGTAATGAGGCTTCAGGAGAGCCTACAAATAATCACACCCCCCCCCCCCCACTGTTCTGGCGAATGCCCAAACGTGGTACAAGTTTTTCGATACCTTACGTGAGGAAGGATGGAGGCTAATGATAGAACCACTGCATCACGCACCGCTTGATTGCAAGTGAAGCGCTGACCTTTCACAGCCTTCTTTAGCGGATCAAACACGTGGTAATCTCAAGGCGATAGATCCGTACTGTAAGGCGGATGATCCAACGTTTTCCAGAGGAAAGCACACAGATTGTAATTTGTTGTGTTGGCAGTGTGTGACTGCATTATCCTGAAGTAAAATCACACCTCATCACAATTTGCCAGGCCGCTTGCTTTTTACGGCCCTTCGAAGGTTCTGTAACGTGTCGGAATAGCGTTGATGGTGGCCCACACGAGCATCCACTCCAACATTAATAGTCTCTCGATATCAAACGACAAGCTCAACGTGACTTTCCCAGCCACAGCAGATGAATGGGCCTCGATGACGATGGATTCATTCATCCCTGATTCATCCTTTTTGTTGCCGATCGGAAATAGTGGCACCATGGTTCACCCATAGCCACAATGCGCCCTGAGAATGCTCGAATTGCATCTTGCATTCGATGAAAAATTTCATTCGCCGTCACACCTTCTTTGCACAAAAAATGAATAACGCCATGCTTGGACGTATCCATCGCATACCTCTGCTGTTACAAAATGGCTGCTGTACGTACCGAAGTTGTCTCTGGAAATTCACACGTTCTGCGCAGTTTCGTCACATCGCCTACGTTGCCATCTTCTGGTCGCACGGCAAATATTCCCGACGTTACAGGCTATGTCTATGTTTCCCTTGAACGACCCAGACAGATTCGTTTTCGTCCTTTTCTCGTGCAAAGAATCGACGTGACTTTATTGTCCACTTCCCCCACTATCCGCATCCACAATTCCACCATAGATTTTTTTTCCCCCACAGTTAAACTAGAGGTATGAACCTTGTTTGGACATGGTGAAAATTGCTGCAAGCTACATTGATATTCCAAAATAAACTAACAATAATATCTTAGAGAGATTCAACAAATTTCGTCTGGCAAATAACTAGGATTTCAGCACTTCAGCTTTTAACCCTTTGAGTGGTTGTTAAAATTTTCCTGATCCGCGTAACAACTGCCACATTTGAAATTGCGGAACCTTCACAAATTGTCACCTATTTTCATGAAGAATTATTTTCCTCCCGATTGTGAGCTGATAACTGCTTTCCTCCCCCGCCCCCCCCAACAAGAAAATTTACTCCGCCCATCGCTTTTATTTCCCTCACTAAGATACAAAAACATCTGCCATGTGTGACGCGTGTGTCTGTATAGGAAGAGAATCATTATTTTTTGGAAAAAACCATCTTTTTTTGTATTAGTTATACTGAGCGTATATCTCTTTACATAGCTGAAAGAAAGGGGCCAACGCAGTCTTTTTTTCTCGCTCCTTCCCTTATCTAACCTTGAACAAGAGCTGACTCCTCCCACTGGCAGTTGATTTATCAGGGAAGGGGGGTGGTGGAAAACATATTTCAGTGTAAAAACAACTTCAGGGCGATTTTAGAAGCCGAGATATTTCGGGGTGGCTGAAATAAATTTGATCAAGTTTGACGATATATCTCGGAACTGCCGTTAAAATCATGGGCGGAGATACGGGGGGGGGTGTGGGGGTATTGCCCTCCCCCTAGCATCAAAGGTGACTCTCATTCTTATTTAAAATTTAAATTTTCAAAAATGAATTTTTTTTTCATAAATCTAATGTTTATGAATGGATCTGAAATCTTTTCGTTCATTTTATGAAATGAACCGTTTTCTTCATTTTAATTTCAATATTGTATGGTTACATTGATGTCATGTCATTTTGTCATACGGGCAAACTGTTTTTAATGTATTTTTTTGAAAATTGTTTAAAAATTAAGCATTAGAGATATGTAAAATTTTATACCTCAGAGGATAGCATATTTAATCAAAAATATCTGAAAAAAATTCTAATAAATCAATGGTTAAATAGTATTTTTGATGATATTTTAACTTTTACCTCCCCCCCCCCCCCTGTTAAGAGGTATGTAACCCCTCGACCAAGTTTAAATGAGCCAAGCCCGTCTGCATAACATTATAATAATGCAGTACATTAAATTTCCGGTTGATTTAAATGCGTCTATTGTAGTGGTCTAAAAGTAAAGTACTCATATTCCAAGAACTGATTTTCATATGCGTAGTCTTAACATTTAATCCATTAGATTACTATGGCCTCCACATACTTCAGTGGGGCCCTTAGGCGAGATTCAGACAACCAGACCACGATTTCCAGTGGGGACTCCCTAGACATCTATTTTCTAATAAATTTATGTTGAAAGAATTTAGAAAAAATGTGTGATACTTCTTCTCTCTCTGATCTTTGAGGGATTTATCTCTTATATCTGTCATGTCAGCCTTTTTTTGTGAGGAAGGTGCGTAGAGAGCACATAGTACACACTCGAAACTAGATGCTCATCTCGATCTTTTAATAATACAATAATAATTAAAAACAACAATTGGCTTATCTCTTTAAGTTCTTAGCTCTTCATATGTACATATTCGATACTTTATATAATTGAGTTATAATCTTGATAATCCGAATATTATAGCTTCAATGATAACCTTAAGGAAGTTATCCGTTCACCCGAACTGCAATTACGATGGAGTCCTTCAAAAGACACCATTCTACCGCGCACTGTGACTAAAACATTACGACTCATATACCCATTTATAAGTCCTCTAGATATTAATCTTATAATACATAAATTTCGTCTCGGAATTATAACTAATACTCACCAATCGTCGAGATGTAAGTGTCATATAATAAGTCTCATCGCAAAATCTTTGCACGATGCATGCGAGGCTAGTGTCACACCAGCCCTTCTTTGTGGGGAGGGGGTCATGGAGATTACTTACTTGCAAGGCTATTTTAACGCATCGGCCCAGAGCTCTGCCTGGAAATAATGAAATTGGGTGCTGTGGTTTTAGAGAATAAGTATTGGGAATTGTAAGTGCTTTCAGTTTGATACGAGACCCCAGAACTCCCTTCACACGGGGGGGGCCCCTGGACAAACAATAAAAATGCTTTAAAATACGCAGAATTATATTTCATCTCGTTCCTTTAATAATCCAATAATAATTAAAAAACCACAATTTTGGCTAATCCTTAGAGTAAGTATGTGAATTGTAGGCGTATGCTTTTTCAGTTTGTTTTGTAGGAGGCCAGAAGTAGTCACATTTTGTCCGAGGGAGGGGACTGGTCAAAAAGTAATTAATATTTCAAAAGAGTTCGAAATTATAATATAATCCTCTGGCTCTTTTAATAATCCAATAGTATTCAAACAGCCACACAATTGGCTTATCTTTTCAAGTTATCTCTTCGTAAGAACATATTCGACGCTTTCATAATTGCGTTATAATCCCAATTATAACTTCGATGATAATATTAACGCTTATACTCCTATCACTACTAAGGTTTCGATAGCGGGTTGATGCAAAAATAAATCCAGGAAAGAAAAATCAACTGCCCTCGAGGGGAATCGAACCCACGTCATCTCACTTGTCCGGTGAGCACCCCTAGACCACTAGAGACTACAGTCTTCCTACTTCTAAGATTTCCTTACAATATTCATCTCTTCTGAGGTTATCCTTCCACCCAAGTTGTAAATACGACGGAGTCCTTGAAGAGGCACTATTCAACCGTACATTGAAACCAAAACAATGGCTCGTACCCCTAGAATTTTATATGCTAATACTCCAATATATATATATATTAGTCAGGGCTACACACATACACACACATTCCGGCAGTACGGATTCGTTAGAAACTCCATAAAGGAATGTGTACAAGGTTGTTAAGGTAGTACGGTTAAGTATAGTAGTAATGTCTCATCGCAAAATAATTTAATACCCATTTCATTACGATGTCGGGTAGTAATAACTCTTCATATCAAAATTAAGTTCCTGCCTCTTCAATTAACAATAACCCTCAATCTATGATTCTATGATTTTTTCTGAAATAAGTTATACTGAGATCTCGAATATTATATTTGATATATCTCGAGGTAAAAATTGTTCTAATATTATTAATTCAAAGATACTAAGAGTGCTTCCAAATAATGGGGTTTCTTATATGACTCAACTTTTTAATGACTGCATTAAATACTCTATTTTTCCTGATGCTTTAAAAATTGCAAATGCTACTCCAGTTTACAAATCAGGAGATGTGAATGTTTTTAACAATTATAGAGAACAATATCTGTTTTTCCAACATTTTCGAAAGTGTTTGAGACCATCATAAAAAACCGAGTGTTTGACTTCCTCAACAAAACAAAATTCTTTTCTGATAATCAGCATGGATTTCTACCTAAAAAAAATACTGAAACAGCATTATTAACTTTTACTCAATTTGTCTATGAAAACGTTGATAAACCCCACAAAGTAATAGAAATATTCTTGGATATAAGAAAAGCTTTTGATTCAATAAATCACGATATTTTCCTTTCGAAAATTTAATCAATAGGCATCAGGAGTGGCACACACGATTTGATGAAATCATACTTGAAAAATAGAATCCAAAGAGTCAGATGTTCAAGTTTCTACAGTTCTTCTTCAATAACTAAAAGGGGAGTCCCTCAGGGCTCTGTTTTAGGTCCCTTATTGTTTCAAATATTCATAAATGACTTTTGTGACATTGATATTTTTGGTAAAATTATCTGCTCCGCTGATGATACGGTGGTCATGTATGCAAGTAATGATCCACTAGAGGTATTGAAACAAAAAATAAATGAAGATCTTTTAAAAATTCGGAATTTGTTTCTTATTAATGATCTGGAAATTAATATTGAAAAGAGCAAATACATGAAATTTTCCCTACGAGATAATTCTCCTGCCCCTATTCAATTGATATACCATACTAACCAATGTAATCTCACTTCATGTTCATGTAACTGTCTTAAAGCT